>NC_143036.1:44027500-44285000 GCF_057628025.1 Oncorhynchus mykiss
GCTATAGACATTTGTATGAGAAGACAGATTTTAGGGATGTGTCATGTTTTGACAAACATTGCTCTCGCTCTGCCACATTTCACCAAAAATGCAGAGGTGTAACATCAGCAGTTATGGTAGGACTGAGAAGCATCCAGTGCAAAATGTGTGACATTTCTAATTTAAAACTGAGAGATTCCAATGTTTTTTTGTTTTTTTATTCACATACCGGTGCGTCAATCGGATCAAATGAAATTAGATCCAATTGATTTTGATGTCTACTTTTTAATTGTTAAAATCTACATTTAGCTCTTTCTTCATTTGTTTCTTGCTGTTACAGCTAATGAAGATTGAATCTGAAAGACTCAGGAGATGAATTACAGAGTATTTGAACTGAAACCTGGTCAACTGCTTGGAAGATAGCTATGCTAACAAGTATACCACCAACACTCACGTGATCCACTGTGGCCTGGCAACATCGACCTGTCAATGCATATTCTCACCGTCATTGCTGGCGACTGCAAAACAAGGTCTTGAAATAAATGGCTCTTTGGTCTAGGGGTATGATTCTCGCTTTGGGTGCGAGAGGTCCCGGTTTCAAATCCCGGACGAGCCCTTTTGAAGAGCCTTTAACAATGTGAGACAGGCGGATCTTGGGCAACTGGTTGGAGGGGCGACTGCTACCACTGGAGCGCAGGACCAGGTGGACAAGTGATTAAGGCAATGGACTGCTAATCCATTGTGCTCTGCACTAGTGGGTTCAGCATCGCACAACATGTATTAATTTCTTCCTTGGTTAAAAAACCTGTCCTTTTACCGGGACATAGGTTACCTTCAGACGAGTCCCTTGACACTTGTGGGGGTCGTAGAGCAAAACTGAGAACAGCATTGTGTTTGTGAGAGTCTCCCCTTTCCAAAGAATGGGCAAACCATTTTGTAGGTCAAACCGTTCTGAAGCTATAGACATTTGTATGAGAAGACAGATTTTAGGGATGTGTCATGTTTTGACAAACATTGCTCTCGCTCTGCCACATTTCACCAAAAATGCAGAGGTGTAACATCAGCAGTTATGGTAGGACTGAGAAGCATCCAGTGCAAAATGTGTGACATTTCTAATTGAAAACTGAGAGATTCCAATGTTTTTTTGTTTTTTTATTCACATACCGGTGCGTCAATCGGATCAAATGAAATGAGATCCAATTGATTTTGATGTCTACTTTTTAATTGTTAAAATCTACATTTAGCTCTTTCTTCATTTGTTTCTTGCTGTTACAGCTAATGAAGATTGAATCTGAAAGACTCAGCAGATGAATTACAGAGTATTTGAACTGAAACCTGGTCAACTGCTTGGAAGATAGCTATGCTCACAAGTATACCACCAACACTCACGTGATCCACTGTGGCCTGGCAACATCGACCTGTCAATGCATATTCTCACCGTCATTGCTGGCGACTGCAAAACAATGTCTTGAAATAAATGGCTTGTTGGTCTAGGGGTATGATTCTCGCTTTGGGTGCGAGAGGTCCCGGGTTCAAATCCCGGACGAGCCCTTTTGAAGAGCCTTTAACAATGTGAGACAGGCGGATCTTGGGCAACTGGTTGGAGGGGCGACTGCTACCACTGGAGCGCAGGACCAGGTGGACAAGTGATTAAGGCAATGGACTGCTAATCCATTGTGCTCTGCACTAGTGGGTTCAGCATCGCACAACATGTATTAATTTCTTCCTTGGTTAAAAAACCTGTCCTTTTACCGGGACATAGGTTACCTTCAGACGAGTCCCTTGACACTTGTGGGGGTCGTAGAGCAAAACTGAGAACAGCATTGTGTTTGTGAGAGTCTCCCCTTTCCAAAGAATGGGCAAACTATTTTGTAGGTCAAACCGTTCTGAAGCTATAGACATTTGTATGAGAAGACAGATTTTAGGGATGTGTCATGTTTTGACAAACATTGCTCTCGCTCTGCCACATTTCACCAAAAATGCAGAGGTGTAACATCAGCAGTTATGGTAGAACTGAGAAGCATCCAGTGCAAAATGTGTGACATTTCTAATTTAAATCTGAGAGATTCCAATGTTTTTTTATTTTTTTATTCACATACCGGTGCGTCAATCGGATCAAATGAAATGAGATCCAATTGATTTTGATGTCTACTTTTTAATTGTTAAAATCTACATTTAGTTCTTTCTTCATTTGTTTCTTGCTGTTACAGCTAATGAAGATTGAATCTGAAAGACTCAGCAGATGAATTACAGAGTATTTGAACTGAAACCTGGTCAACTGCTTGGAAGATAGCTATGCTCACAAGTATACCACCAACACTCACGTGATCCACTGTGGCCTGGCAACATCGACCTGTCAATGCATATTCTCACCGTCATTGCTGGTGACTGCAAAACAATGTCTTGAAATAAATGGCTCGTTGGTCTAGGGGTATGATTCTCGCTTTGGGTGCGAGAGGTCCCGGGTTCAAATCCCGGACGAGCCCTTTTGAAGAGCCTTTAACAATGTGAGACAGGCGGATCTTGGGCAACTGGTTGGAGGGGCGACTGCTACCACTGGAGCGCAGGACCAGGTGGACAAGTGATTAAGGTAATGGACTGCTAATCCATTGTGCTCTGCACTAGTGGGTTCAGCATCGCACAACATGTATTAATTTCTTCCTTGGTTAAAAAACCTGTCCTTTTACTGGGACAAGTCCCTTGACACTTGTGGGGGTCGTAGAGCAAAACTGAGAACAGCATTGTGTTTGTGAGAGTCTCCCCTTTCCAAAGAATGGGCAAATTATTTTGTAGGTCAAACCGTTCTGAAGCTATAGACATTTGTATGAGAATACAGATTTTAGGGATGTGTCATGTTTTGACAAACATTGCTCTCGCTCTGCCACATTTCACCAAAAATGCAGAGGTGTAACATCAAGGTAATAAAGGTAATGGACTGCTAATCCATTGTGCTATGCACTAGTGGGTTCAGCATCGCACAACATGTATTAATTTCTTCCTTGGTTAAAAAACCTGTCCTTTTACCGGGACAAGTCCCTTGACACTTGTGGGGGTCGTAGAGCAAAACTGAGAACAGCATTGTGTTTGTGAGAGTCTCCCCTTTCCAAAGAATGGGCAAACTATTTTGTAGGTCAAACCGTTCTGAAGCTATAGACATTTGTATGAGAAGACAGATTTTAGGGATGTGTCATGTTTTGACAAACATTGCTCTCGCTCTGCCACATTTCACCAAAAATGCAGAGGTGTAACATCAGCAGTTATGGTAGGACTGAGAAGCATCCAGTGCAAAATGTGTGACATTTCTAATTTAAAACTGAGAGATTCCAATGTTTTTTTGTTTTTTTATTCACATACCGGTGCGTCAATCGGATCAAATGAAATGAGATCCAATTGATTTTGATGTCTACTTTTTAATTGTTAAAATCTACATTTAGCTCTTTCTTCATTTGTTTCTTGCTGTTACAGCTAATGAAGATTGAATCTGAAAGACTCAGGAGATGAATTACAGAGTATTTGAACTGAAACCTGGTCAACTGCTTGGAAGATAGCTATGCTCACAAGTATACCACCAACACTCACGTGATCCACTGTGGCCTGGCAACATCGACCTGTCAATGCATATTCTCACTGTCATTGCTGGCGACTGCAAAACAATGTCTTGAAATAAATGGCTCGTTGGTCTAGGGGTATGATTCTCGCTTTGGGTGCGAGAGGTCCCGGGTTCAAATCCCGGACTAGCCCTTTTGAAGAGCCTTTAACAATGTGAGACAGGCGGATCTTGGGCAACTGGTTGGAGGGGCGACTGCTACCACTGGAGCGCAGGACCAGGTGGACAAGTGATTAAGGTAATGGACTGCTAATCCATTGTGCTCTGCACTAGTGGGTTCAGCATCGCACAACATGTATTAATTTCTTCCTTGGTTAAAAAACCTGTCCTTTTACCGGGACATAGGTTACCTTCAGACGAGTCCCTTGACACTTGTGGGGGTCGTAGAGCAAAACTGAGAACATCATTGTGTTTGTGAGAGTCTCCCCTTTCCAAAGAATGGGCAAACTATTTTGTAGGTCAAACCGTTCTAAAGCTATAGACATTTGTATGAGAATACAGATTTTAGGGATGTGTCATGTTTTGACAAACATTGCTCTCGCTCTGCCACATTTCACCAAAAATGCAGAGGTGTAACATCAGCAGTTATGGTAGGACTGAGAAGCATCCAGTGCAAAATGTGTGACATTTCTAATTTAAAACTGAGAGATTCCAATGTTTTTTTGTTTTTTTATTCACATACCGGTGCGTCAATCGGATCAAATGAAATGAGATCCAATTGATTTTGATGTCTACTTTTTAATTGTTAAAATCTACATTTAGCTCTTTCTTCATTTGTTTCTTGCTGTTACAGCTAATGAAGATTGAATCTGAAAGACTCAGGAGATGAATTACAGAGTATTTGAACTGAAACCTGGTCAACTGCTTGGAAGATAGCTATGCTCACAAGTATACCACCAACACTCACGTGATCCACTGTGGCCTGGCAACATCGACCTGTCAATGCATATTCTCACCGTCATTGCTGGTGACTGCAAAACAATGTCTTGAAATAAATGGCTCGTTGGTCTAGGGGTATGATTCTCGCTTTGGGTGTGAGAGGTCCCGGGTTCAAATCCCGGATGAGCCCTTTTGAAGAGCCTTGAACAATGTGAGACAGGCGGATCTTGGGCAACTGGTTGGAGGGGCGACTGCTACCACTGGAGCGCAGGACCAGGTGGACAAGTGATTAAGGTAATGGACTGCTAATCCATTGTGCTCTGCACTAGTGAGTTCAGCATCGCACAACATGTATTAATTTCTTCCTTGGTTAAAAAACCTGTCCTTTTACCGGGACATAGGTTACCTTCAGACGAGTCCCTTGACACTTGTGGGGGTCGTAGAGCAAAACTGAGAACAGCATTGTGTTTGTGAGAGTCTCCCCTTTCCAAAGAATGGGCAAACTATTTTGTAGGTCAAACCGTTCTGAAGCTATAGACATTTGTATGAGAAGACAGATTTTAGGGATGTGTCATGTTTTGACAAACATTGCTCTCGCTCTGCCACATTTCACCAAAAATGCAGAGGTGTAACATCAGCAGTTATGGTAGAACTGAGAAGCATCCAGTGCAAAATGTGTGACATTTCTAATTTAAATCTGAGAGATTCCAATGTTTTTTTATTTTTTTATTCACATACCGGTGCGTCAATCGGATCAAATGAAATTAGATCCAACTGATTTTGATGTCTACTTTTTAATTGTTAAAATCTACATTTAGTTCTTTCTTCATTTGTTTCTTGCTGTTACAGCTAATGAAGATTGAATCTGAAAGACTCAGCAGATGAATTACAGAGTATTTGAACTGAAACCTGGTCAACTGCTTGGAAGATAGCTATGCTCACAAGTATACCACCAACACTCACGTGATCCACTGTGGCCTGGCAACATCGACCTGTCAATGCATATTCTCACCGTCATTGCTGGTGACTGCAAAACAATGTCTTGAAATAAATGGCTCGTTGGTCTAGGGGTATGATTCTCGCTTTGGGTGAGAGAGGTCCCGGGTTCAAATCCCGAATGAGCCCTTTTGAAGAGCCTTTAACAATGGCGGATCTTGGGCAACTGGTTGGAGGGGCGACTGCTACCACTGGAGCGCAGGACCAGGTGGACAAGTGATTAAGGTAATGGACTGCTAATCCATTGTGCTCTGCACTAGTGGGTTCAGCATCGCACAACATGTATTAATTTCTTCCTTGGTTAAAAAACCTGTCCTTTTACCGGGACATAGGTTACCTTCAGACGAGTCCCTTGACACTTGTGGGGGTCGTAGAGCAAAACTGAGAACAGCATTGTGTTTGTGAGAGTCTCCCCTTTCCAAAGAATGGGCAAACTATTTTGTAGGTCAAACCGTTCTGAAGCTATAGACATTTGTATGAGAAGACAGATTTTAGGGATGTGTCATGTTTTGACAAACATTGCTCTCGCTCTGTCTCATTTCACCAAAAATGCAGAGGTGTAACATCAGCAGTTATGGTAGGACTGAGAAGCATCCAGTGCAAAATGTGTGACATTTCTAATTTAAAACTGAGAGATTCCAATGTTTTTTTATTCACATACCGGTGCGTCAATCGGATCAAATGAAATGAGATCCAATTGATTTTGATGTCTACTTTTTAATTGTTAAAATCTACATTTAGTTCTTTCTTCATTTGTTTCTTGCTGTTACAGCTAATGAAGATTGAATCTGAAAGACTCAGCAGATGAATTACAGAGTATTTGAACTGAAACCTGGTCAACTGCTTGGAAGATAGCTATGCTCACAAGTATACCACCAACACTCACGTGATCCACTGTGGCCTGGCAACATCGACCTGTCAATGCATATTCTCACCGTCATTGCTGGTGACTGCAAAACAATGTCTTGAAATAAATGGCTCGTTGGTCTAGGGGTATGATTCTCGCTTTGGGTGCGAGAGGTCCCGGGTTCAAATCCCGGATGAGCCCTTTTGAAGAGCCTTTAACAATGTGAGACAGGCGGATCTTGGGCAACTGGTTGGAGGGGCGACTGCTACCACTGGAGCGCAGGACCAGGTGGACAAGTGATTAAGGTAATGGACTGCTAATCCATTGTGCTCTGCACTAGTGGGTTCAGCATCGCACAACATGTATTAATTTCTTCCTTGGTTAAAAAACCTGTCCTTTTACCGGGACATAGGTTACCTTCAGACGAGTCCCTTGACACTTGTGGGGGTCGTAGAGCAAAACTGAGAACAGCATTGTGTTTGTGAGAGTCTCCCCTTTCCAAAGAATGGGCAAACTATTTTGTAGGTCAAACCGTTCTGAAGCTATAGACATTTGTATGAGAAGACAGATTTTAGGGATGTGTCATGTTTTGACAAACATTGCTCTCGCTCTGCCACATTTCACCAAAAATGCAGAGGTGTAACATCAGCAGTTATGGTAGGACTGAGAAGCATCCAGTGCAAAATGTGTGACATTTCTAATTTAAAACTGAGAGATTCCAATGTTTTTTTATTCACATACCGGTGCGTCAATCGGATCAAATGAAATGAGATCCAATTGATTTTGATGTCTACTTTTTAATTGTTAAAATCTACATTTAGTTCTTTCTTCATTTGTTTCTTGCTGTTACAGCTAATGAAGATTGAATCTGAAAGACTCAGCAGATGAATTACAGAGTATTTGAACTGAAACCTGGTCAACTGCTTGGAAGATAGCTATGCTCACAAGTATACCACCAACACTCACGTGATCCACTGTGGCCTGGCAACATCGACCTGTCAATGCATATTCTCACCGTCATTGCTGGTGACTGCAAAACAATGTCTTGAAATAAATGGCTCGTTGGTCTAGGGGTATGATTCTTGCTTTGGGTGCGAGAGGTCCCGGGTTCAAATCCCGGATGAGCCCTTTTGAAGAGCCTTTAACAATGTGAGACAGGCGGATCTTGGGCAACTGGTTGGAGGGGCGACTGCTACCACTGGAGCGCAGGACCAGGTGGACAAGTGATTAAGGTAATGGACTGCTAATCCATTGTGCTCTGCACTAGTGGGTTCAGCATCGCACAACATGTATTAATTTCTTCCTTGGTTAAAAAACCTGTCCTTTTACCGGGACATAGGTTACCTTCAGACGAGTCCCTTGACACTTGTGGGGGTCGTAGAGCAAAACTGAGAACAGCATTGTGTTTGTGAGAGTCTCCCCTTTCCAAAGAATGGGCAAACTATTTTGTAGGTCAAACCGTTCTGAAGCTATAGACATTTGTATGAGAAGACAGATTTTAGGGATGTGTCATGTTTTGACAAACATTGCTCTCGCTCTGCCACATTTCACCAAAAATGCAGAGGTGTAACATCAGCAGTTATGGTAGGACTGAGAAGCATCCAGTGCAAAATGTGTGACATTTCTAATTTAAAACTGAGAGATTCCAATGTTTTTTTGTTTTTTTATTCACATACCGGTGCGTCAATCGGATCAAATGAAATGAGATCCAATTGATTTTGATGTCTACTTTTTAATTGTTAAAATCTACATTTAGTTCTTTCTTCATTTGTTTCTTGCTGTTACAGCTAATGAAGATTGAATCTGAAAGACTCAGCAGATGAATTACAGAGTATTTGAACTGAAACCTGGTCAACTGCTTGGAAGATAGCTATGCTCACAAGTATACCACCAACACTCACGTGATCCACTGTGGCCTGGCAACATCGACCTGTCAATGCATATTCTCACCGTCATTGCTGGTGACTGCAAAACAATGTCTTGAAATAAATGGCTCGTTGGTCTAGGGGTATGATTCTCGCTTTGGGTGCGAGAGGTCCCGGGTTCAAATCCCGGATGAGCCCTTTTGAAGAGCCTTTAACAATGTGAGACAGGCGGATCTTGGGCAACTGGTTGGAGGGGCGACTGCTACCACTGGAGCGCAGGACCAGGTGGACAAGTGATTAAGGTAATGGACTGCTAATCCATTGTGCTCTGCACTAGTGGGTTCAGCATCGCACAACATGTATTAATTTCTTCCTTGGTTAAAAAACCTGTCCTTTTACCGGGACATAGGTTACCTTCAGACGAGTCCCTTGACACTTGTGGGGGTCGTAGAGCAAAACTGAGAACAGCATTGTGTTTGTGAGAGTCTCCCCTTTCCAAAGAATGGGCAAACTATTTTGTAGGTCAAACCGTTCTGAAGCTATAGACATTTGTATGAGAAGACAGATTTTAGGGATGTGTCATGTTTTGACAAACATTGCTCTCGCTCTGCCACATTTCACCAAAAATGCAGAGGTGTAACATCAGCAGTTATGGTAGGACTGAGAAGCATCCAGTGCAAAATGTGCGACATTTCTAATTTAAAACTGAGAGATTCCAATGTTTTTTTATTCACATACCGGTGCGTCAATCGGATCAAATGAAATGAGATCCAATTGATTTTGATGTCTACTTTTTAATTGTTAAAATCTACATTTAGTTCTTTCTTCATTTGTTTCTTGCTGTTACAGCTAATGAAGATTGAATCTGAAAGACTCAGCAGATGAATTACAGAGTATTTGAACTGAAACCTGGTCAACTGCTTGGAAGATAGCTATGCTCACAAGTATACCACCAACACTCACGTGATCCACTGTGGCCTGGCAACATCGACCTGTCAATGCATATTCTCACCGTCATTGCTGGTGACTGCAAAACAATGTCTTGAAATAAATGGCTCGTTGGTCTAGGGGTATGATTCTCGCTTTGGGTGCGAGAGGTCCCGGGTTCAAATCCCTGATGAGCCCTTTTGAAGAGCCTTTAACAATGTGAGACAGGCGGATCTTGGGCAACTGGTTGGAGGGGCGACTGCTACCACTGGAGCGCAGGACCAGGTGGACAAGTGATTAAGGTAATGGACTGCTAATCCATTGTGCTCTGCACTAGTGGGTTCAGCATCGCACAACATGTATTAATTTCTTCCTTGGTTAAAAAACCTGTCCTTTTACCGGGACATAGGTTACCTTCAGACGAGTCCCTTGACACTTGTGGGGGTCGTAGAGCAAAACTGAGAACAGCATTGTGTTTGTGAGAGTCTCCCCTTTCCAAAGAATGGGCAAACTATTTTGTAGGTCAAACCGTTCTGAAGCTATAGACATTTGTATGAGAAGACAGATTTTAGGGATGTGTCATGTTTTGACAAACATTGCTCTCGCTCTGCCACATTTCACCAAAAATGCAGAGGTGTAACATCAGCAGTTATGGTAGGACTGAGAAGCATCCAGTGCAAAATGTGTGACATTTCTAATTTAAAACTGAGAGATTCCAATGTTTTTTTATTCACATACCGGTGCGTCAATCGGATCAAATGAAATGAGATCCAATTGATTTTGATGTCTACTTTTTAATTGTTAAAATCTACATTTAGTTCTTTCTTCATTTGTTTCTTGCTGTTACAGCTAATGAAGATTGAATCTGAAAGACTCAGCAGATGAATTACAGAGTATTTGAACTGAAACCTGGTCAACTGCTTGGAAGATAGCTATGCTCACAAGTATACCACCAACACTCACGTGATCCACTGTGGCCTGGCAACATCGACCTGTCAATGCATATTCTCACCGTCATTGCTGGTGACTGCAAAACAATGTCTTGAAATAAATGGCTCGTTGGTCTAGGGGTATGATTCTAGCTTTGGGTGCGAGAGGTCCCGGGTTCAAATCCCGGATGAGCCCTTTTGAAGAGCCTTTAACAATGTGAGACAGGCGGATCTTGGGCAACTGGTTGGAGGGGCGACTGCTACCACTGGAGCGCAGGACCAGGTGGACAAGTGATTAAGGTAATGGACTGCTAATCCATTGTGCTCTGCACTAGTGGGTTCAGCATCGCACAACATGTATTAATTTCTTCCTTGGTTAAAAAACCTGTCCTTTTACCGGGACATAGGTTACCTTCAGACGAGTCCCTTGACACTTGTGGGGGTCGTAGAGCAAAACTGAGAACAGCATTGTGTTTGTGAGAGTCTCCCCTTTCCAAAGAATGGGCAAACTATTTTGTAGGTCAAACCGTTCTGAAGCTATAGACATTTGTATGAGAAGACAGATTTTAGGGATGTGTCATGTTTTGACAAACATTGCTCTCGCTCTGCCACATTTCACCAAAAATGCAGAGGTGTAACATCAGCAGTTATGGTAGGACTGAGAAGCATCCAGTGCAAAATGTGTGACATTTCTAATTTAAAACTGAGAGATTCCAATGTTTTTTTATTCACATACCGGTGCGTCAATCGGATCAAATGAAATGAGATCCAATTGATTTTGATGTCTACTTTTTAATTGTTAAAATCTACATTTAGTTCTTTCTTCATTTGTTTCTTGCTGTTACAGCTAATGAAGATTGAATCTGAAAGACTCAGCAGATGAATTACAGAGTATTTGAACTGAAACCTGGTCAACTGCTTGGAAGATAGCTATGCTCACAAGTATACCACCAACACTCACGTGATCCACTGTGGCCTGGCAACATCGACCTGTCAATGCATATTCTCACCGTCATTGCTGGTGACTGCAAAACAATGTCTTGAAATAAATGGCTCGTTGGTCTAGGGGTATGATTCTCGCTTTGGGTGCGAGAGGTCCCGGGTTCAAATCCCGGATGAGCCCTTTTGAAGAGCCTTTAACAATGTGAGACAGGCGGATCTTGGGCAACTGGTTGGAGGGGCGACTGTTACCACTGGAGCGCAGGACCAGGTGGACAAGTGATTAAGGTAATGGACTGCTAATCCATTGTGCTCTGCACTAGTGGGTTCAGCATCGCACAACATGTATTAATTTCTTCCTTGGTTAAAAAACCTGTCCTTTTACCGGGACATAGGTTACCTTCAGACGAGTCCCTTGACACTTGTGGGGGTCGTAGAGCAAAACTGAGAACAGCATTGTGTTTGTGAGAGTCTCCCCTTTCCAAAGAATGGGCAAACTATTTTGTAGGTCAAACCGTTCTGAAGCTATAGACATTTGTATGAGAAGACAGATTTTAGGGATGTGTCATGTTTTGACAAACATTGCTCTCGCTCTGCCACATTTCACCAAAAATGCAGAGGTGTAACATCAGCAGTTATGGTAGGACTGAGAAGCATCCAGTGCAAAATGTGTGACATTTCTAATTTAAAACTGAGAGATTCCAATGTTTTTTTATTCACATACCGGTGCGTCAATCGGATCAAATGAAATGAGATCCAATTGATTTTGATGTCTACTTTTTAATTGTTAAAATCTACATTTAGTTCTTTCTTCATTTGTTTCTTGCTGTTACAGCTAATGAAGATTGAATCTGAAAGACTCAGCAGATGAATTACAGAGTATTTGAACTGAAACCTGGTCAACTGCTTGGAAGATAGCTATGCTCACAAGTATACCACCAACACTCACGTGATCCACTGTGGCCTGGCAACATCGACCTGTCAATGCATATTCTCACCGTCATTGCTGGTGACTGCAAAACAATGTCTTGAAATAAATGGCTCGTTGGTCTAGGGGTATGATTCTCGCTTTGGGTGCGAGAGGTCCCGGGTTCAAATCCCGGATGAGCCCTTTTGAAGAGCCTTTAACAATGTGAGACAGGCGGATCTTGGGCAACTGGTTGGAGGGGCGACTGCTACCACTGGAGCGCAGGACCAGGTGGACAAGTGATTAAGGTAATGGACTGCTAATCCATTGTGCTCTGCACTAGTGGGTTCAGCATCGCACAACATGTATTAATTTCTTCCTTGGTTAAAAAACCTGTCCTTTTACCGGGACATAGGTTACCTTCAGACGAGTCCCTTGACACTTGTGGGGGTCGTAGAGCAAAACTGAGAACAGCATTGTGTTTGTGAGAGTCTCCCCTTTCCAAAGAATGGGCAAACTATTTTGTAGGTCAAACCGTTCTGAAGCTATAGACATTTGTATGAGAAGACAGATTTTAGGGATGTGTCATGTTTTGACAAACATTGCTCTCGCTCTGCCACATTTCACCAAAAATGCAGAGGTGTAACATCAGCAGTTATGGTAGGACTGAGAAGCATCCAGTGCAAAATGTGTGACATTTCTAATTTAAAACTGAGAGATTCCAATGTTTTTTTGTTTTTTTATTCACATACCGGTGCGTCAATCGGATCAAATGAAATGAGATCCAATTGATTTTGATGTCTACTTTTTAATTGTTAAAATCTACATTTAGTTCTTTCTTCATTTGTTCCTTGCTGTTACAGCTAATGAAGATTGAATCTGAAAGACTCAGCAGATGAATTACAGAGTATTTGAACTGAAACCTGGTCAACTGCTTGGAAGATAGCTATGCTCAGAAGTATACCACCAACACTCACGTGATCCACTGTGGCCTGGCAACATCGACCTGTCAATGCATATTCTCACCGTCATTGCTGGTGACTGCAAAACAATGTCTTGAAATAAATGGCTCGTTGGTCTAGGGGTATGATTCTCGCTATGGGTGCGAGAGGTCCCGGGTTCAAATCCCGGACGAGCCCTTTTGAAGAGCCTTTAACAATGTGAGACAGGCGGATCTTGGGCAACTGGTTGGAGGGGCGACTGCTACCACTGGAGCGCAGGACCAGGTGGACAAGTGATTAAGGTAATGGACTGCTAATCCATTGTGCTCTGCACTAGTGGGTTCAGCATCGCACAACATGTATTAATTTCTTCCTTGGTTAAAAAACCTGTCCTTTTACCGGGACATAGGTTACCTTCAGACGAGTCCCTTGACACTTGTGGGGGTCGTAGAGCAAAACTGAGAACAGCATTGTGTTTGTGAGAGTCTCCCCTTTCCAAAGAATGGGCAAACTATTTTGTAGGTCAAACCGTTCTGAAGCTATAGACATTTGTATGAGAATACAGATTTTAGGGATGTGTCATGTTTTGACAAACATTGCTCTCGCTCTGCCACATTTCACCAAAAATGCAGAGGTGTAACATCAGCAGTTATGGTAGGACTGAGAAGCATCCAGTGCAAAATGTGTGACATTTCTAATTTAAAACTGAGAGATTCCAATGTTTTTTTATTCACATACCGGTGCGTCAATCGGATCAAATGAAATGAGATCCAATTGATTTTGATGTCTACTTTTTAATTGTTAAAATCTACATTTAGTTCTTTCTTCATTTGTTTCTTGCTGTTACAGCTAATGAAGATTGAATCTGAAAGACTCAGCAGATGAATTACAGAGTATTTGAACTGAAACCTGGTCAACTGCTTGGAAGATAGCTATGCTCACAAGTATACCACCAACACTCACGTGATCCACTGTGGCCTGGCAACATCGACCTGTCAATGCATATTCTCACCGTCATTGCTGGTGACTGCAAAACAATGTCTTGAAATAAATGGCTCGTTGGTCTAGGGGTATGATTCTCGCTTTGGGTGCGAGAGGTCCCGGGTTCAAATCCCGGATGAGCCCTTTTGAAGAGCCTTTAACAATGTGAGACAGGCGGATCTTGGGCAACTGGTTGGAGGGGCGACTGCTACCACTGGAGCGCAGGACCAGGTGGACAAGTGATTAAGGTAATGGACTGCTAATCCATTGTGCTCTGCACTAGTGGGTTCAGCATCGCACAACATGTATTAATTTCTTCCTTGGTTAAAAAACCTGTCCTTTTACCGGGACATAGGTTACCTTCAGACGAGTCCCTTGACACTTGTGGGGGTCGTAGAGCAAAACTGAGAACATCATTGTGTTTGTGAGAGTCTCCCCTTTCCAAAGAATGGGCAAACTATTTTGTAGGTCAAACCGTTCTGAAGCTATAGACATTTGTATGAGAAGACAGATTTTAGGGATGTGTCATGTTTTGACAAACATTGCTCTCGCTCTGCCACATTTCACCAAAAATGCAGAGGTGTAACATCAGCAGTTATGGTAGGACTGAGAAGCATCCAGTGCAAAATGTGTGACATTTCTAATTTAAAACTGAGAGATTCCAATGTTTTTTTGTTTTTTTATTCACATACCGGTGCGTCAATCGGATCAAATGAAATGAGATCCAATTGATTTTGATGTCTACTTTTTAATTGTTAAAATCTACATTTAGTTCTTTCTTCATTTGTTCCTTGCTGTTACAGCTAATGAAGATTGAATCTGAAAGACTCAGCAGATGAATTACAGAGTATTTGAACTGAAACCTGGTCAACTGCTTGGAAGATAGCTATGCTCACAAGTATACCACCAACACTCACGTGATCCACTGTGGCCTGGCAACATCGACCTGTCAATGCATATTCTCACCGTCATTGCTGGTGACTGCAAAACAATGTCTTGAAATAAATGGCTCGTTGGTCTAGGGGTATGATTCTCGCTTTGGGTGCGAGAGGTCCCGGGTTCAAATCCCGGACGAGCCCTTTTGAAGAGCCTTTAACAATGTGAGACAGGCAACTGGTTGGGCAACTGGTTGGAGGGGCGACTGCTACCACTGGAGCGCAGGACCAGGTGGACAAGTGATTAAGGTAATGGACTGCTAATCCATTGTGCTCTGCACTAGTGGGTTCAGCATCGCACAACATGTATTAATTTCTTCCTTGGTTAAAAAACCTGTCCTTTTACCGGGACAAGTCCCTTGACACTTGTGGGGGTCGTAGAGCAAAACTGAGAACAGCATTGTGTTTGTGAGAGTCCTTGGACGAGCCCTTCTGAAGAGCCTTTAACAATGTGAGACAGGCGGATCTTGGGCAACTGGTTGGAGGGGCGACTGCTACCACTGGAGCGCAGGACCAGGTGGACAAGTGATTAAGGTAATGGACTGCTAATCCATTGTGCTCTGCACTAGTGGGTTCAGCATCGCACAACATGTATTAATTTCTTCCTTGGTTAAAAAACCTGTCCTTTTACCGGGACATAGGTTACCTTCAGACGAGTCCCTTGACACTTGTGGGGGTCGTAGAGCAAAACTGAGAACAGCATTGTGTTTGTGAGAGTCTCCCCTTTCCAAAGAATGGGCAAACTATTTTGTAGGTCAAACCGTTCTGAAGCTATAGACATTAGTATGAGAATACAGATTTTAGGGATGTGTCATGTTTTGACAAACATTGCTCTCGCTCTGCCACATTTCACCAAAAATGCAGAGGTGTAACATCAGCAGTTATGGTAGGACTGAGAAGCATCCAGTGCAAAATGTGTGACATTTCTAATTTAAAACTGAGAGATTCCAATGTTTTTTTATTTTTTTATTCACATACCGGTGCGTCAATCGGATCAAATGAAATGAGATCCAATTGATTTTGATGTCTACTTTTTAATTGTTAAAATCTACATTTAGTTCTTTCTTCATTTGTTTCTTGCTGTTACAGCTAATGAAGATTGAATCTGAAAGACTCAGGAGATGAATTACAGAGTATTTGAACTGAAACCTGGTCAACTGCTTGGAAGATAGCTATGCTCACAAGTATACCACCAACACTCAAGTGATCCACTGTGGCCTGGCAACATCGACCTGTCAATGCATATTCTCACCGTCATTGCTGGTGACTGCAAAACAATGTCTTGAAATAAATGGCTCGTTGGTCTAGGGGTATGATTCTCGCTTTGGGTGCGAGAGGTCCCGGGTTCAAATCCCGGACGAGCCCTTTTGAAGAGCCTTTAACAATGTGAGACAGGCGGATCTTGGGCAACTGGTTGGAGGGGCGACTGCTACCACTGGAGTGCAGGACCAGGTGGACAAGTGATTAAGGTAATGGACTGCTAATCCATTGTGCTCTGCACTAGTGGGTTCAGCATCGCACAACATGTATTAATTTCTTCCTTGGTTAAAAAACCTGTCCTTTTACCGGGACAAGTCCCTTGACACTTGTGGGGGTCGTAGAGCAAAACTGAGAACAGCATTGTGTTTGTGAGAGTCTCCCCTTTCCAAAGAATGGGCAAACTATTTTGTAGGTCAAACCGTTCTGAAGCTATAGACATTAGTATGAGAATACAGATTTTAGGGATGTGTCATGTTTTGACAAACATTGCTCTCGCTCTGCCACATTTCACCAAAAATGCAGAGGTGTAACATCAGCAGTTATGGTAGGACTGAGAAGCATCCAGTGCAAAATGTGTGACATTTCTAATTTAAAACTGAGAGATTCCAATGTTTTTTTATTTTTTTATTCACATACCGGTGCGTCAATCGGATCAAATGAAATGAGATCCAATTGATTTTGATGTCTACTTTTTAATTGTTAAAATCTACATTTAGTTCTTTCTTCATTTGTTTCTTGCTGTTACAGCTAATGAAGATTGAATCTGAAAGACTCAGGAGATGAATTACAGAGTATTTGAACTGAAACCTGGTCAACTGCTTGGAAGATAGCTATGCTCACAAGTATACCACCAACACTCAAGTGATCCACTGTGGCCTGGCAACATCGACCTGTCAATGCATATTCTCACCGTCATTGCTGGTGACTGCAAAACAATGTCTTGAAATAAATGGCTCGTTGGTCTAGGGGTATGATTCTCGCTTTGGGTGCGAGAGGTCCCGGTTTCAAATCCCGGACGAGCCCTTTTGAAGAGCCTTTAACAATGTGAGACAGGCGGATCTTGGGCAACTGGTTGGAGGGGCGACTGCTACCACTGGAGCGCAGGACCAGGTGGACAAGTGATTAAGGTAATGGACTGCTAATCCATTGTGCTCTGCACTAGTGGGTTCAGCATCGCACAACATGTATTAATTTCTTCCTTGGTTAAAAAACCTGTCCTTTTACCGGGACAAGTCCCTTGACACTTGTGGGGGTCGTAGAGCAAAACTGAGAACAGCATTGTGTTTGTGAGAGTCTCCCCTTTCCAAAGAATGGGCAAACTATTTTGTAGGTCAAACCGTTCTGAAGCTATAGACATTTGTATGAGAATACAGATTTTAGGGATGTGTCATGTTTTGACAAACATTGCTCTCGCTCTGCCACATTTCACCAAAAATGCAGAGGTGTAACATCAGCAGTTATGGTAGGACTGAGAAGCATCCAGTGCAAAATGTGTGACATTTCTAATTTAAAACTGAGAGATTCCAATGTTTTTTTGTTTTTTTATTCACATACCGGTGCGTCAATCGGATCAAATGAAATGAGATCCAATTGATTTTGATGTCTACTTTTTAATTGTTAAAATCTACATTTAGCTCTTTCTTCATTTGTTTCTTGCTGTTACAGCTAATGAAGATTGAATCTGAAAGACTCAGGAGATGAATTACAGAGTATTTGAACTGAAACCTGGTCAACTGCTTGGAAGATAGCTATGCTCACAAGTATACCACCAACACTCACGTGATCCACTGTGGCCTGGCAACATCGACCTGTCAATGCATATTCTCACCGTCATTGCTGGCGACTGCAAAACAATATCTTGAAATAAATGGCTCGTTGGTCTAGGGGTATGATTCTCGCTTTGGGTGCGAGAGGTCCTGGGTTCAAATCCCGGACGAGCCCTTTTGAAGAGCCTTTAACAATGTGAGACAGGCGGATCTTGGGCAACTGGTTGGAGGGGCGACTGCTACCACTGGAGCGCAGGACCAGGTGGACAAGTGATTAAGGTAATGGACTGCTAATCCATTGTGCTCTGCACTAGTGGGTTCAGCATCGCACAACATGTATTAATTTCTTCCTTGGTTAAAAAACCTGTCCTTTTACCGGGACAAGTCCCTTGACACTTGTGGGGGTCGTAGAGCAAAACTGAGAACAGCATTGTGTTTGTGAGTCTCCCCTTTCCAAAGAATGGGCAAACTATTTTGTAGGTCAAACCGTTCTGAAGCTATAGACATTTGTATGAGAATACAGATTTTAGGGATGTGTCATGTTTTGACAAACATTGCTCTCGCTCTGCCACATTTCACCAAAAATGCAGAGGTGTAACATCAGCAGTTATGGTAGGACTGAGAAGCATCCAGTGCAAAATGTGTGACATTTCTAATTTAAAACTGAGAGATTCCAATGTTTTTTTGTTTTTTTATTCACATACCGGTGCGTCAATCGGATCAAATGAAATGAGATCCAATTGATTTTGATGTCTACTTTTTAATTGTTAAAATCTACATTTAGCTCTTTCTTCATTTGTTTCTTGCTGTTACAGCTAATGAAGATTGAATCTGAAAGACTCAGGAGATGAATTACAGACTATTTGAACTGAAACCTGGTCAACTGCTTGGAAGATAGCTATGCTCACAAGTATACCACCAACACTCACGTGATCCACTGTGGCCTGGCAACATCGACCTGTCAATGCATATTCTCACCGTCATTGCTGGCGACTGCAAAACAATATCTTGAAATAAATGGCTCGTTGGTCTAGGGGTATGATTCTCGCTTTGGGTGCGAGAGGTCCTGGGTTCAAATCCCGGACGAGCCCTTTTGAAGAGCCTTTAACAATGTGAGACAGGCGGATCTTGGGCAACTGGTTGGAGGGGCGACTGCTACCACTGGAGCGCAGGACCAGGTGGACAAGTGATTAAGGTAATGGACTGCTAATCCATTGTGCTCTGCACTAGTGGGTTCAGCATCGCACAACATGTATTAATTTCTTCCTTGGTTAAAAAACCTGTCCTTTTACCGGGACAAGTCCCTTGACACTTGTGGGGGTCGTAGAGCAAAACTGAGAACAGCATTGTGTTTGTGAGAGTCTCCCCTTTCCAAATAATGGGCAAACTATTTTGTAGGTCAAACCGTTCTGAAGCTATAGACATTTGTATGAGAATACAGATTTTAGGGATGTGTCATGTTTTGACAAACATTGCTCTCGCTCTGCCACATTTCACCAAAAATGCAGAGGTGTAACATCAGCAGTTATGGTAGGACTGAGAAGCATCCAGTGCAAAATGTGTGACATTTCTAATTTAAAACTGAGAGATTCCAATGTTTTTTTGTTTTTTTATTCACATACCGGTGCGTCAATCGGATCAAATGAAATGAGATCCAATTGATTTTGATGTCTACTTTTTAATTGTTAAAATCTACATTTAGCTCTTTCTTCATTTGTTTCTTGCTGTTACAGCTAATGAAGATTGAATCTGAAAGACTCAGGAGATGAATTACAGAGTATTTGAACTGAAACCTGGTCAACTGCTTGGAAGATAGCTATGCTCACAAGTATACCACCAACACTCACGTGATCCACTGTGGCCTGGCAACATCGACCTGTCAATGCATATTCTCACCGTCATTGCTGGCGACTGCAAAACAATGTCTTGAAATAAATGGCTCGTTGGTCTAGGGGTATGATTCTTGCTTTGGGTGCGAGAGGTCCCGGGTTCAAATCCCTGAAGAGCCTTTAACAATGTGAGACAGGCGGATCTTGGGCAACTGGTTGGAGGGGCGACTGCTACTACTGGAGCGCAGGACCAGGTGGACAAGTGATTAAGTTAATGGACTGCTAATCCATTGTGCTCTGCACTAGTGGGTTCAGCATCGCACAACATGTATTAATTTCTTCCTTGGTTAAAAAACCTGTCCTTTTACCGGGACATAGGTTACCTTCAGACGAGTCCCTTGACACTTGTGGGGGTCGTAGAGCAAAACTGAGAACAGCATTGTGTTTGTGAGAGTCTCCCCTTTCCAAAGAATGGGCAAACTATTTTGTAGGTCAAACCGTTCTGAAGCTATAGGCATTTGTATGAGAATACAGATTTTAGGGATGTGTCATGTTTTGACAAACATTGCTCTCGCTCTGCCACATTTCACCAAAAATGCAGAGGTGTAACATCAGCAGTTATGGTAGGACTGAGAAGCATCCAGTGCAAAATGTGTGACATTTCTATTTTAAAACTGAGAGATTCCAATGTTTTTTTGTTTTTTTATTCACATACCGGTGCGTCAATCGGATCAAATGAAATGAGATCCAATTGATTTTGATGTCTACTTTTTAATTGTTAAAATCTACATTTAGCTCTTTCTTCATTTGTTTCTTGCTGTTACAGCTAATGAAGATTGAATCTGAAAGACTCAGGAGATGAATTACAGAGTATTTGAACTGAAACCTGGTCAACTGCTTGGAAGATAGCTATGCTCACAAGTATACCACCAACACTCACGTGATCCACTGTGGCCTGGCAACATCGACCTGTCAATGCATATTCTCACCGTCATTGCTGGTGACTGCAAAACAATGTCTTGAAATAAATGGCTCGTTGGTCTAGGGGTATGATTCTCGCTTTGGGTGCGAGAGGTCCCGGGTTCAAATCCCGGATGAGCCCTTTTGAAGAGCCTTTAACAATGTGAGACAGGCGGATCTTGGGCAACTGGTTGGAGGGGCGACTGCTACCACTGGAGCGCAGGACCAGGTGGACAAGTGATTAAGGTAATGGACTGCTAATCCATTGTGCTCTGCACTAGTGGGTTCAGCATCGCACAACATGTATTAATTTCTTCCTTGGTTAAAAAACCTGTCCTTTTACCGGGACATAGGCTACCTTCAGACGAGTCCCTTGACACTTGTGGGGGTCGTAGAGCAAAACTGAGAACAGCATTGTGTTTGTGAGAGTCTCCCCTTTCCAAAGAATGGGCAAACTATTTTGTAGGTCAAACCGTTCTGAAGCTATAGACATTTGTATGAGAAGACAGATTTTAGGGATGTGTCATGTTTTGACAAACATTGCTCTCGCTCTGCCACATTTCACCAAAAATGCAGAGGTGTAACATCAGCAGTTATGGTAGGACTGAGAAGCATCCAGTGCAAAATGTGTGACATTTCTAATTTAAAACTGAGAGATTCCAATGTTTTTTTGTTTTTTTATTCACATACCGGTGCGTCAATCGGATCAAATGAAATGAGATCCAATTGATTTTGATGTCTACTTTTTAATTGTTAAAATCTACATTTAGTTCTTTCTTCATTTGTTCCTTGCTGTTACAGCTAATGAAGATTGAATCTGAAAGACTCAGCAGATGAATTACAGAGTATTTGAACTGAAACCTGGTCAACTGCTTGGAAGATAGCTATGCTCACAAGTATACCACCAACACTCACGTTATCCACTGTGGCCTGGCAACATCGACCTGTCAATGCATATTCTCACCGTCATTGCTGGTGACTGCAAAACAATGTCTTTAAATAAATGGCTCGTTGGTCTAGGGGTATGATTCTCGCTTTGGGTGCGAGAGGTCCCGGGTTCAAATCCCGGACGAGCCCTTTTGAAGAGCCTTTAACAATGTGAGACAGGCGGATCTTGGGCAACTGGTTGGAGGGGCGACTGCTACCACTGGAGCGCAGGACCAGGTGGACAAGTGATTAAGGTAATGGACTGCTAATCCATTGTGCTCTGCACTAGTGGGTTCAGCATCGCACAACATGTATTAATTTCTTCCTTGGTTAAAAAACCTGTCCTTTTACCGGGACATAGGTTACCTTCAGACGAGTCCCTTGACACTTGTGGGGGTCGTAGAGCAAAACTGAGAACAGCATTGTGTTTGTGAGAGTCTCCCCTTTCCAAAGAATGGGCAAACTATTTTGTAGGTCAAACCGTTCTGAAGCTATAGACATTTGTATGAGAATACAGATTTTAGGGATGTGTCATGTTTTGACAAACATTGCTCTCGCTCTGCCACATTTCACCAAAAATGCAGAGGTGTAACATCAGCAGTTATGGTAGGACTGAGAAGCATCCAGTGCAAAATGTGTGACATTTCTAATTTAAAACTGAGAGATTCCAATGTTTTTTTATTCACATACCGGTGCGTCAATCGGATCAAATGAAATGAGATCCAATTGATTTTGATGTCTACTTTTTAATTGTTAAAATCTACATTTAGTTCTTTCTTCATTTGTTTCTTGCTGTTACAGCTAATGAAGATTGAATCTGAAAGACTCAGCAGATGAATTACAGAGTATTTGAACTGAAACCTGGTCAACTGCTTGGAAGATAGCTATGCTCACAAGTATACCACCAACACTCACGTGATCCACTGTGGCCTGGCAACATCGACCTGTCAATGCATATTCTCACCGTCATTGCTGGTGACTGCAAAACAATGTCTTGAAATAAATGGCTCGTTGGTCTAGGGGTATGATTCTCGCTTTGGGTGCGAGAGGTCCCGGGTTCAAAACCCGGATGAGCCCTTTTGAAGAGCCTTTAACAATGTGAGACAGGCGGATCTTGGGCAACTGGTTGGAGGGGCGACTGCTACCACTGGAGCGCAGGACCAGGTGGACAAGTGATTAAGGTAATGGACTGCTAATCCATTGTGCTCTGCACTAGTGGGTTCAGCATCGCACAACATGTATTAATTTCTTCCTTGGTTAAAAAACCTGTCCTTTTACCGGGACATAGGCTACCTTCAGACGAGTCCCTTGACACTTGTGGGGGTCGTAGAGCAAAACTGAGAACAGCATTGTGTTTGTGAGAGTCTCCCCTTTCCAAAGAATGGGCAAACTATTTTGTAGGTCAAACCGTTCTGAAGCTATAGACATTTGTATGAGAAGACAGATTTTAGGGATGTGTCATGTTTTGACAAACATTGCTCTCGCTCTGCCACATTTCACCAAAAATGCAGAGGTGTAACATCAGCAGTTATGGTAGGACTGAGAAGCATCCAGTGCAAAATGTGTGACATTTCTAATTTAAAACTGAGAGATTCCAATGTTTTTTTATTCACATACCGGTGCGTCAATCGGATCAAATGAAATGAGATCCAATTGATTTTGATGTCTACTTTTTAATTGTTAAAATCTACATTTAGCTCTTTCTTCATTTGTTTCTTGCTGTTACAGCTAATGAAGATTGAATCTGAAAGACTCAGGAGATGAATTACAGAGTATTTGAACTGAAACCTGGTCAACTGCTTGGAAGATAGCTATGCTCACAAGTATACCACCAACACTCACGTGATCCACTGTGGCCTGGCAACATCGACCTGTCAATGCATATTCTCACCGTCATTGCTGGCGACTGCAAAACAATGTCTTGAAATAAATGGCTCGTTGGTCTAGGGGTATGATTCTCGCTTTGGGTGCGAGAGGTCCCGGGTTCAAATCCCGGACGAGCCCTTTTGAAGAGCCTTTAACAATACAGGCGGATCTTGGGCAACTGGTTGGAGGGGCGACTGCTACCACTGGAGCGCAGGACCAGGTGGACAAGTGATTAAGGTAATGGACTGCTAATCCATTGTGCTCTGCACTAGTGGGTTCAGCATCGCACAACATGTATTAAATTCTTCCTTGGTTAAAAAACCTGTCCTTTTACCGGGACATAGGTTACCTTCAGACGAGTCCCTTGACACTTGTGGGGGTCGTAGAGCAAAACTGAGAACAGCATTGTGTTTGTGAGAGTCTCCCCTTTCCAAAGAATGGGCAAACTATTTTGTAGGTCAAACCGTTCTGAAGCTATAGACATTAGTATGAGAATACAGATTTTAGGGATGTGTCATGTTTTGACAAACATTGCTCTCGCTCTGCCACATTTCACCAAAAATGCAGAGGTGTAACATCAGCAGTTATGGTAGGACTGAGAAGCATCCAGTGCAAAATGTGTGACATTTCTAATTTAAAACTGAGAGATTCCAATGTTTTTTTATTCACATACCGGTGCGTCAATCGGATCAAATGAAATGAGATCCAATTGATTTTGATGTCTACTTTTTAATTGTTAAAATCTACATTTAGCTCTTTCTTCATTTGTTTCTTGCTGTTACAGCTAATGAAGATTGAATCTGAAAGACTCAGGAGATGAATTACAGAGTATTTGAACTGAAACCTGGTCAACTGCTTGGAAGATAGCTATGCTCACAAGTATACCACCAACACTCACGTGATCCACTGTGGCCTGGCAACATCGACCTGTCAATGCATATTCTCACCGTCATTGCTGGCGACTGCAAAACAATGTCTTGAAATAAATGGCTCGTTGGTCTAGGGGTATGATTCTCGCTTTGGGTGCGAGAGGTCCCGGGTTCAAATCCCGGACGAGCCCTTTTGAAGAGCCTTTAACAATACAGGCGGATCTTGGGCAACTGGTTGGAGGGGCGACTGCTACCACTGGAGCGCAGGACCAGGTGGACAAGTGATTAAGGTAATGGACTGCTAATCCATTGTGCTCTGCACTAGTGGGTTCAGCATCGCACAACATGTATTAAATTCTTCCTTGGTTAAAAAACCTGTCCTTTTACCGGGACATAGGTTACCTTCAGACGAGTCCCTTGACACTTGTGGGGGTCGTAGAGCAAAACTGAGAACAGCATTGTGTTTGTGAGAGTCTCCCCTTTCCAAAGAATGGGCAAACTATTTTGTAGGTCAAACCGTTCTGAAGCTATAGACATTAGTATGAGAATACAGATTTTAGGGATGTGTCATGTTTTGACAAACATTGCTCTCGCTCTGCCACATTTCACCAAAAATGCAGAGGTGTAACATCAGCAGTTATGGTAGGACTGAGAAGCATCCAGTGCAAAATGTGTGACATTTCTAATTTAAAACTGAGAGATTCCAATGTTTTTTTATTCACATACCGGTGCGTCAATCGGATCAAATGAAATGAGATCCAATTGATTTTGATGTCTACTTTTTAATTGTTAAAATCTACATTTAGTTCTTTCTTCATTTGTTTCTTGCTGTTACAGCTAATGAAGATTGAATCTGAAAGACTCAGCAGATGAATTACAGAGTATTTGAACTGAAACCTGGTCAACTGCTTGGAAGATAGCTATGCTCACAAGTATACCACCAACACTCACGTGATCCACTGTGGCCTGGCAACATCGACCTGTCAATGCATATTCTCACCGTCATTGCTGGTGACTGCAAAACAATGTCTTGAAATAAATGGCTCGTTGGTCTAGGGGTATGATTCTCGCTTTGGGTGCGAGAGGTCCCGGGTTCAAAACCCGGATGAGCCCTTTTGAAGAGCCTTTAACAATGTGAGACAGGCGGATCTTGGGCAACTGGTTGGAGGGGCGACTGCTACCACTGGAGCGCAGGACCAGGTGGACAAGTGATTAAGGTAATGGACTGCTAATCCATTGTGCTCTGCACTAGTGGGTTCAGCATCGCACAACATGTATTAATTTCTTCCTTGGTTAAAAAACCTGTCCTTTTACCGGGACATAGGCTACCTTCAGACGAGTCCCTTGACACTTGTGGGGGTCGTAGAGCAAAACTGAGAACAGCATTGTGTTTGTGAGAGTCTCCCCTTTCCAAAGAATGGGCAAACTATTTTGTAGGTCAAACCGTTCTGAAGCTATAGACATTTGTATGAGAAGACAGATTTTAGGGATGTGTCATGTTTTGACAAACATTGCTCTCGCTCTGCCACATTTCACCAAAAATGCAGAGGTGTAACATCAGCAGTTATGGTAGGACTGAGAAGCATCCAGTGCAAAATGTGTGACATTTCTAATTTAAAACTGAGAGATTCCAATGTTTTTTTATTCACATACCGGTGCGTCAATCGGATCAAATGAAATGAGATCCAATTGATTTTGATGTCTACTTTTTAATTGTTAAAATCTACATTTAGTTCTTTCTTCATTTGTTTCTTGCTGTTACAGCTAATGAAGATTGAATCTGAAAGACTCAGCAGATGAATTACAGAGTATTTGAACTGAAACCTGGTCAACTGCTTGGAAGATAGCTATGCTCACAAGTATACCACCAACACTCACGTGATCCACTGTGGCCTGGCAACATCGACCTGTCAATGCATATTCTCACCGTCATTGCTGGTGACTGCAAAACAATGTCTTGAAATAAATGGCTCGTTGGTCTAGGGGTATGATTCTCGCTTTGGGTGCGAGAGGTCCCGGGTTCAAAACCCGGATGAGCCCTTTTGAAGAGCCTTTAACAATGTGAGACAGGCGGATCTTGGGCAACTGGTTGGAGGGGCGACTGCTACCACTGGAGCGCAGGACCAGGTGGACAAGTGATTAAGGTAATGGACTGCTAATCCATTGTGCTCTGCACTAGTGGGTTCAGCATCGCACAACATGTATTAATTTCTTCCTTGGTTAAAAAACCTGTCCTTTTACCGGGACATAGGCTACCTTCAGACGAGTCCCTTGACACTTGTGGGGGTCGTAGAGCAAAACTGAGAACAGCATTGTGTTTGTGAGAGTCTCCCCTTTCCAAAGAATGGGCAAACTATTTTGTAGGTCAAACCGTTCTGAAGCTATAGACATTTGTATGAGAAGACAGATTTTAGGGATGTGTCATGTTTTGACAAACATTGCTCTCGCTCTGCCACATTTCACCAAAAATGCAGAGGTGTAACATCAGCAGTTATGGTAGGACTGAGAAGCATCCAGTGCAAAATGTGTGACATTTCTAATTTAAAACTGAGAGATTCCAATGTTTTTTTGTTTTTTTATTCACATACCGGTGCGTCAATCGGATCAAATGAAATGAGATCCAATTGATTTTGATGTCTACTTTTTAATTGTTAAAATCTACATTTAGTTCTTTCTTCATTTGTTCCTTGCTGTTACAGCTAATGAAGATTGAATCTGAAAGACTCAGCAGATGAATTACAGAGTATTTGAACTGAAACCTGGTCAACTGCTTGGAAGATAGCTATGCTCACAAGTATACCACCAACACTCACGTGATCCACTGTGGCCTGGCAACATCGACCTGTCAATGCATATTCTCACCGTCATTGCTGGTGACTGCAAAACAATGTCTTTAAATAAATGGCTCGTTGGTCTAGGGGTATGATTCTCGCTTTGGGTGCGAGAGGTCCCGGGTTCAAATCCCGGACGAGCCCTTTTGAAGAGCCTTTAACAATGTGAGACAGGCGGATCTTGGGCAACTGGTTGGAGGGGCGACTGCTACCACTGGAGCGCAGGACCAGGTGGACAAGTGATTAAGGTAATGGACTGCTAATCCATTGTGCTCTGCACTAGTGGGTTCAGCATCGCACAACATGTATTAATTTCTTCCTTGGTTAAAAAACCTGTCCTTTTACCGGGACATAGGTTACCTTCAGACGAGTCCCTTGACACTTGTGGGGGTCGTAGAGCAAAACTGAGAACAGCATTGTGTTTGTGAGAGTCTCCCCTTTCCAAAGAATGGGCAAACTATTTTGTAGGTCAAACCGTTCTGAAGCTATAGACATTTGTATGAGAATACAGATTTTAGGGATGTGTCATGTTTTGACAAACATTGCTCTCGCTCTGCCACATTTCACCAAAAATGCAGAGGTGTAACATCAGCAGTTATGGTAGGACTGAGAAGCATCCAGTGCAAAATGTGTGACATTTCTAATTTAAAACTGAGAGATTCCAATGTTTTTTTATTCACATACCGGTGCGTCAATCGGATCAAATGAAATGAGATCCAATTGATTTTGATGTCTACTTTTTAATTGTTAAAATCTACATTTAGCTCTTTCTTCATTTGTTTCTTGCTGTTACAGCTAATGAAGATTGAATCTGAAAGACTCAGGAGATGAATTACAGAGTATTTGAACTGAAACCTGGTCAACTGCTTGGAAGATAGCTATGCTCACAAGTATACCACCAACACTCACGTGATCCACTGTGGCCTGGCAACATCGACCTGTCAATGCATATTCTCACCGTCATTGCTGGCGACTGCAAAACAATGTCTTGAAATAAATGGCTCGTTGGTCTAGGGGTATGATTCTCGCTTTGGGTGCGAGAGGTCCCGGGTTCAAATCCCGGACGAGCCCTTTTGAAGAGCCTTTAACAATGTGAGACAGGCGGATCTTGGGCAACTGGTTGGAGGGGCGACTGCTACCACTGGAGCGCAGGACCAGGTGGACAAGTGATTAAGGTAATGGACTGCTAATCCATTGTGCTCTGCACTAGTGGGTTCAGCATCGCACAACATGTATTAATTTCTTCCTTGGTTAAAAAACCTGTCCTTTTACCGGGACATAGGTTACCTTCAGACGAGTCCCTTGACACTTGTGGGGGTCGTAGAGCAAAACTGAGAACAGCATTGTGTTTGTGAGAGTCTCCCCTTTCCAAAGAATGGGCAAACTATTTTGTAGGTCAAACCGTTCTGAAGCTATAGACATTTGTATGAGAATACAGATTTTAGGGATGTGTCATGTTTTGACAAACATTGCTCTCGCTCTGCCACATTTCACCAAAAATGCAGAGGTGTAACATCAGCAGTTATGGTAGGACTGAGAAGCATCCAGTGCAAAATGTGTGACATTTCTAATTTAAAACTGAGAGATTCCAATGTTTTTTTATTCACATACCGGTGCGTCAATCGGATCAAATGAAATGAGATCCAATTGATTTTGATGTCTACTTTTTAATTGTTAAAATCTACATTTAGCTCTTTCTTCATTTGTTTCTTGCTGTTACAGCTAATGAAGATTGAATCTGAAAGACTCAGGAGATGAATTACAGAGTATTTGAACTGAAACCTGGTCAACTGCTTGGAAGATAGCTATGCTCACAAGTATACCACCAACACTCACGTGATCCACTGTGGCCTGGCAACATCGACCTGTCAATGCATATTCTCACCGTCATTGCTGGCGACTGCAAAACAATGTCTTGAAATAAATGGCTCGTTGGTCTAGGGGTATGATTCTCGCTTTGGGTGCGAGAGGTCCCGGGTTCAAATCCCGGACGAGCCCTTTTGAAGAGCCTTTAACAATACAGGCGGATCTTGGGCAACTGGTTGGAGGGGCGACTGCTACCACTGGAGCGCAGGACCAGGTGGACAAGTGATTAAGGTAATGGACTGCTAATCCATTGTGCTCTGCACTAGTGGGTTCAGCATCGCACAACATGTATTAAATTCTTCCTTGGTTAAAAAACCTGTCCTTTTACCGGGACATAGGTTACCTTCAGACGAGTCCCTTGACACTTGTGGGGGTCGTAGAGCAAAACTGAGAACAGCATTGTGTTTGTGAGAGTCTCCCCTTTCCAAAGAATGGGCAAACTATTTTGTAGGTCAAACCGTTCTGAAGCTATAGACATTAGTATGAGAATACAGATTTTAGGGATGTGTCATGTTTTGACAAACATTGCTCTCGCTCTGCCACATTTCACCAAAAATGCAGAGGTGTAACATCAGCAGTTATGGTAGGACTGAGAAGCATCCAGTGCAAAATGTGTGACATTTCTAATTTAAAACTGAGAGATTCCAATGTTTTTTTGTTTTTTTATTCACATACCGGTGCGTCAATCGGATCAAATGAAATGAGATCCAATTGATTTTGATGTCTACTTTTTAATTGTTAAAATCTACATTTAGCTCTTTCTTCATTTGTTTCTTGCTGTTACAGCTAATGAAGATTGAATCTGAAAGACTCAGGAGATGAATTACAGAGTATTTGAACTGAAACCTGGTCAACTGCTTGGAAGATAGCTATGCTCACAAGTATACCACCAACACTCACGTGATCCACTGTGGCCTGGCAACATCGACCTGTCAATGCATATTCTCACCGTCATTGCTGGCGACTGCAAAACAATGTCTTGAAATAAATGGCTCGTTGGTCTAGGGGTATGATTCTCGCTTTTGGTGCGAGAGGTCCCGGGTTCAAATCCCGGACGAGCCCTTTTGAAGAGCCTTTAACAATACAGGCGGATCTTGGGCAACTGGTTGGAGGGGCGACTGCTACCACTGGAGTGCAGGACCAGGTGGACAAGTGATTAAGGCAATGGACTGCTAATCCATTGTGCTCTGCACTAGTGGGTTCAGCATCGCACAACATGTATTAATTTCTTCCTTGGTTAAAAAACCTGTCCTTTTACCGGGACATAGGTTACATTCAGACGAGTCCCTTGACACTTGTGGGGGTCGTAGAGCAAAACTGAGAACAGCATTGTGTTTGTGAGAGTCTCCCCTTTCCAAAGAATGGGCAAACTATTTTGTAGGTCAAACCGTTCTGAAGCTATAGACATTTGTATGAGAATACAGATTTTAGGGATGTGTCATGTTTTGACAAACATTGCTCTCGCTCTGCCACATTTCACCAAAAATGCAGAGGTGTAACATCAGCAGTTATGGTAGGACTGAGAAGCATCCAGTGCAAAATGTGTGACATTTCTAATTTAAAACTGAGAGATTCCAATGTTTTTTTATTTTTTTATTCACATACCGGTGCGTCAATCGGATCAAATGAAATGAGATCCAATTGATTTTGATGTCTACTTTTTAATTGTTAAAATCTACATTTAGTTCTTTCTTCATTTGTTTCTTGCTGTTACAGCTAATGAAGATTGAATCTGAAAGACTCAGCAGATGAATTACAGAGTATTTGAACTGAAACCTGGTCAACTGCTTGGAAGATAGCTATGCTCACAAGTATACCACCAACACTCACGTGATCCACTGTGGCCTGGCAACATCGACCTGTCAATGCATATTCTCACCGTCATTGCTGGCGACTGCAAAACAATGTCTTGAAATAAATGGCTCGTTGGTCTAGGGGTATGATTCTCGCTTTGGGTGCGAGAGGTCCCGGGTTCAAATCCCGGACGAGCCCTTTTGAAGAGCCTTTAACAATACAGGCGGATCTTGGGCAACTGGTTGGAGGGGCGACTGCTACCACTGGAGTGCAGGACCAGGTGGACAAGTGATTAAGGCAATGGACTGCTAATCCATTGTGCTCTGCACTAGTGGGTTCAGCATCGCACAACATGTATTAATTTCTTCCTTGGTTAAAAAACCTGTCCTTTTACCGGGACAAGTCCCTTGACACTTGTGGGGGTCGTAGAGCAAAACTGAGAACAGCATTGTGTTTGTGAGAGTCTCCCCTTTCCAAAGAATGGGCAAACTATTTTGTAGGTCAAACCGTTCTGAAGCTATAGACATTCGTATGAGAAGACAGATTTTAGGGATGTGTCATGTTTTGACAAACGTTGCTCTCGCTCTGCCACATTTCACCAAAAATGCAGAGGTGTAACATCAGCAGTTATGGTAGGACTGAGAAGCATCCAGTGCAAAATGTGTGACATTTCTAATTTAAAACTGAGAGATTCCAATGTTTTTTAGTTTTTTTATTCACATACCGGTGCGTCAATCGGATCAAATGAAATGAGATCCAATTGATTTTGATGTCTACTTTTTAATTGTTAAAATCTACATTTAGCTCTTTCTTCATTTGTTTCTTGCTGTTACAGCTAATGAAGATTGAATCTGAAAGACTCAGCAGATGAATTACAGAGTATTTGAACTGAAACTTGGTCAACTGCTTGGAAGATAGCTATGCTCACAAGTATACCACCAACACTCACGTGATCCACTGTGGCCTGGCAACATCGACCTGTCAATGCATATTCTCACCGTCATTGCTGGCGACTGCAAAACAATGTCTTGAAATAAATGGCTCGTTGGTCTAGGGGTATGATTCTCGCTTTGGGTGCGAGAGGTCCCGGGTTCAAATCCCGGACGAGCCCTTTTGAAGAGCCTTTAACAATACAGGCGGATCTTGGGCAACTGGTTGGAGGGGCGACTGCTACCACTGGAGTGCAGGACCAGGTGGACAAGTGATTAAGTTAATGGACTGCTAATCCATTGTGCTCTGCACTAGTGGGTTCAGCATCGCACAACATGTATTAATTTCTTCCTTGGTTAAAAAACCTGTCCTTTTACCGGGACAAGTCCCTTGACACTTGTGGGGGTCGTAGAGCAAAACTGAGAACAGCATTGTGTTTGTGAGAGTCTCCCCTTTCCAAAGAATGGGCAAACTATTTTGTAGGTCAAACCGTTCTGAAGCTATAGACATTCGTATGAGAAGACAGATTTTAGGGATGTGTCATGTTTTGACAAACGTTGCTCTCGCTCTGCCACATTTCACCAAAAATGCAGAGGTGTAACATCAGCAGTTATGGTAGGACTGAGAAGCATCCAGTGCAAAATGTGTGACATTTCTAATTTAAAACTGAGAGATTCCAATGTTTTTTAGTTTTTTTATTCACATACCGGTGCGTCAATCGGATCAAATGAAATGAGATCCAATTGATTTTGATGTCTACTTTTTAATTGTTAAAATCTACATTTAGCTCTTTCTTCATTTGTTTCTTGCTGTTACAGCTAATGAAGATTGAATCTGAAAGACTCAGCAGATGAATTACAGAGTATTTGAACTGAAACTTGGTCAACTGCTTGGAAGATAGCTATGCTCACAAGTATACCACCAACACTCACGTGATCCACTGTGGCCTGGCAACATCGACCTGTCAATGCATATTCTCACCGTCATTGCTGGCGACTGCAAAACAATGTCTTGAAATAAATGGCTCGTTGGTCTAGGGGTATGATTCTCGCTTTGGGTGCGAGAGGTCCCGGGTTCAAATCCCGGACGAGCCCTTTTGAAGAGCCTTTAACAATACAGGCGGATCTTGGGCAACTGGTTGGAGGGGCGACTGCTACCACTGGAGTGCAGGACCAGGTGGACAAGTGATTAAGGTAATGGACTGCTAATCCATTGTGCTCTGCACTAGTGGGTTCAGCATCGCACAACATGTATTAATTTCTTCCTTGGTTTAAAAACCTGTCCTTTTACCGGGACATAGGTTACCTTCAGACGAGTCCCTTGACACTTGTGGGGGTCGTAGAGCAAAACTGAGAACAGCATTGTGTTTGTGAGAGTCTCCCCTTTCCAAAGAATGGGCAAACTATTTTGTAGGTCAAACCGTTCTGAAGCTATAGACATTTGTATGAGAATACAGATTTTAGGGATGTGTCATGTTTTGACAAACATTGCTCTCGCTCTGCCACATTTCACCAAAAATGCAGAGGTGTAACATCAGCAGTTATGGTAGGACTGAGAAGCATCCAGTGCAAAATGTGTGACATTTCTAATTTAAAACTGAGAGATTCCAATGTTTTTTTGTTTTTTTATTCACATACCGGTGCGTCAATCGGATCAAATGAAATGAGATCCAATTGATTTTGATGTCTACTTTTTAATTGTTAAAATCTACATTTAGCTCTTTCTTCATTTGTTTCTTGCTGTTACAGCTAATGAAGATTGAATCTGAAAGACTCAGGAGATGAATTACAGAGTATTTGAACTGAAACCTGGTCAACTGCTTGGAAGATAGCTATGCTCACAAGTATACCACCAACACTCACGTGATCCACTGTGGCCTGGCAACATCGACCTGTCAATGCATATTCTCACCGTCATTGCTGGCGACTGCAAAACAATGTCTTGAAATAAATGGCTCGTTGGTCTAGGGGTATGATTCTAGCTTTGGGTGTGAGAGGTCTGGGGTTCAAATCCCGGACGAGCCCTTTTGAAGAGCCTTTAACAATGTGAGACAGGCGGATCTTGGGCAACTGGTTGGAGGGGCGACTGCTACCACTGGAGCGCAGGACCAGGTGGACAAGTGATTAAGGTAATGGACTGCTAATCCATTGTGCTCTGCACTAGTGGGTTCAGCATCGCACAACATGTATTAATTTCTTCCTTGGTTGAAAAACCTGTCCTTTTACCGGGACATAGGTTACCTTCAGACGAGTCCCTTGACACTTGTGGGGGTCGTAGAGCAAAACTGAGAACTGCATTGTGTTTGTGAGAGTCTCCCCTTTCCAAAGAATGGGCAAACTATTTTGTAGGTCAAACCGTTCTGAAGCTATAGACATTTGTATGAGAATACAGATTTTAGGGATGTGTCATGTTTTGACAAACATTGCTCTCGCTCTGCCACATTTCACCAAAAATGCAGAGGTGTAACATCAGCAGTTATGGTAGGACTGAGAAGCATCCAGTGCAAAATGTGTGACATTTCTAATTTAAAACTGAGAGATTCCAATGTTTTTTTATTCACATACCGGTGCGTCAATCGGATCAAATGAAATGAGATCCAATTGATTTTGATGTCTACTTTTTAATTGTTAAAATCTACATTTAGTTCTTTCTTCATTTGTTTCTTGCTGTTACAGCTAATGAAGATTGAATCTGAAAGACTCAGCAGATGAATTACAGAGTATTTGAACTGAAACCTGGTCAACTGCTTGGAAGATAGCTATGCTCACAAGTATACCACCAACACTCACGTGATCCACTGTGGCCTGGCAACATCGACCTGTCAATGCATATTCTCACCGTCATTGCTGGTGACTGCAAAACAATGTCTTGAAATAAATGGCTCGTTGGTCTAGGGGTATGATTCTCGCTTTGGGTGCGAGAGGTCCCGGGTTCAAATCCCGGATGAGCCCTTTTGAAGAGCCTTTAACAATGTGAGACAGGCGGATCTTGGGCAACTGGTTGGAGGGGCGACTGCTACCACTGGAGCGCAGGACCAGGTGGACAAGTGATTAAGGTAATGGACTGCTAATCCATTGTGCTCTGCACTAGTGGGTTCAGCATCGCACAACATGTATTAATTTCTTCCTTGGTTAAAAAACCTGTCCTTTTACCGGGACATAGGCTACCTTCAGACGAGTCCCTTGACACTTGTGGGGGTCGTAGAGCAAAACTGAGAACAGCATTGTGTTTGTGAGAGTCTCCCCTTTCCAAAGAATGGGCAAACTATTTTGTAGGTCAAACCGTTCTGAAGCTATAGACATTTGTATGAGAAGACAGATTTTAGGGATGTGTCATGTTTTGACAAACATTGCTCTCGCTCTGCCACATTTCACCAAAAATGCAGAGGTGTAACATCAGCAGTTATGGTAGGACTGAGAAGCATCCAGTGCAAAATGTGTGACATTTCTAATTTAAAACTGAGAGATTCCAATGTTTTTTTGTTTTTTTATTCACATACCGGTGCGTCAATCGGATCAAATGAAATGAGATCCAATTGATTTTGATGTCTACTTTTTAATTGTTAAAATCTACATTTAGTTCTTTCTTCATTTGTTCCTTGCTGTTACAGCTAATGAAGATTGAATCTGAAAGACTCAGCAGATGAATTACAGAGTATTTGAACTGAAACCTGGTCAACTGCTTGGAAGATAGCTATGCTCACAAGTATACCACCAACACTCACGTGATCCACTGTGGCCTGGCAACATCGACCTGTCAATGCATATTCTCACCGTCATTGCTGGTGACTGCAAAACAATGTCTTTAAATAAATGGCTCGTTGGTCTAGGGGTATGATTCTCGCTTTGGGTGCGAGAGGTCCCGGGTTCAAATCCCTGAAGAGCCTTTAACAATGTGAGACAGGCGGATCTTGGGCAACTGGTTGGAGGGGCGACTGCTACTACTGGAGCGCAGGACCAGGTGGACAAGTGATTAAGTTAATGGACTGCTAATCCATTGTGCTCTGCACTAGTGGGTTCAGCATCGCACAACATGTATTAATTTCTTCCTTGGTTAAAAAACCTGTCCTTTTACCGGGACATAGGTTACCTTCAGACGAGTCCCTTGACACTTGTGGGGGTCGTAGAGCAAAACTGAGAACAGCATTGTGTTTGTGAGAGTCTCCCCTTTCCAAATAATGGGCAAACTATTTTGTAGGTCAAACCGTTCTGAAGCTATAGACATTTGTATGAGAATACAGATTTTAGGGATGTGTCATGTTTTGACAAACATTGCTCTCGCTCTGCCACATTTCACCAAAAATGCAGAGGTGTAACATCAGCAGTTATGGTAGGACTGAGAAGCATCCAGTGCAAAATGTGTGACATTTCTAATTTAAAACTGAGAGATTCCAATGTTTTTTTGTTTTTTTATTCACATACCGGTGCGTCAATCGGATCAAATGAAATGAGATCCAATTGATTTTGATGTCTACTTTTTAATTGTTAAAATCTACATTTAGCTCTTTCTTCATTTGTTTCTTGCTGTTACAGCTAATGAAGATTGAATCTGAAAGACTCAGGAGATGAATTACAGAGTATTTGAACTGAAACCTGGTCAACTGCTTGGAAGATAGCTATGCTCACAAGTATACCACCAACACTCACGTGATCCACTGTGGCCTGGCAACATCGACCTGTCAATGCATATTCTCACCGTCATTGCTGGCGACTGCAAAACAATGTCTTGAAATAAATGGCTCGTTGGTCTAGGGGTATGATTCTTGCTTTGGGTGCGAGAGGTCCCGGGTTCAAATCCCTGAAGAGCCTTTAACAATGTGAGACAGGCGGATCTTGGGCAACTGGTTGGAGGGGCGACTGCTACTACTGGAGCGCAGGACCAGGTGGACAAGTGATTAAGTTAATGGACTGCTAATCCATTGTGCTCTGCACTAGTGGGTTCAGCATCGCACAACATGTATTAATTTCTTCCTTGGTTAAAAAACCTGTCCTTTTACCGGGACATAGGTTACCTTCAGACGAGTCCCTTGACACTTGTGGGGGTCGTAGAGCAAAACTGAGAACAGCATTGTGTTTGTGAGAGTCTCCCCTTTCCAAAGAATGGGCAAACTATTTTGTAGGTCAAACCGTTCTGAAGCTATAGGCATTTGTATGAGAATACAGATTTTAGGGATGTGTCATGTTTTGACAAACATTGCTCTCGCTCTGCCACATTTCACCAAAAATGCAGAGGTGTAACATCAGCAGTTATGGTAGGACTGAGAAGCATCCAGTGCAAAATGTGTGACATTTCTATTTTAAAACTGAGAGATTCCAATGTTTTTTTGTTTTTTTATTCACATACCGGTGCGTCAATCGGATCAAATGAAATGAGATCCAATTGATTTTGATGTCTACTTTTTAATTGTTAAAATCTACATTTAGCTCTTTCTTCATTTGTTTCTTGCTGTTACAGCTAATGAAGATTGAATCTGAAAGACTCAGCAGATGAATTACAGAGTATTTGAACTGAAACCTGGTCAACTGCTTGGAAGATAGCTATGCTCACAAGTATACCACCAACACTCACGTGATCCACTGTGGCCTGGCAACATCGACCTGTCAATGCATATTCTCACCGTCATTGCTGGTGACTGCAAAACAATGTCTTGAAATAAATGGCTCGTTGGTCTAGGGGTATGATTCTCGCTTTGGGTGCGAGAGGTCCCGGGTTCAAAACCCGGATGAGCCCTTTTGAAGAGCCTTTAACAATGTGAGACAGGCGGATCTTGGGCAACTGGTTGGAGGGGCGACTGCTACCACTGGAGCGCAGGACCAGGTGGACAAGTGATTAAGGTAATGGACTGCTAATCCATTGTGCTCTGCACTAGTGGGTTCAGCATCGCACAACATGTATTAATTTCTTCCTTGGTTAAAAAACCTGTCCTTTTACCGGGACATAGGCTACCTTCAGACGAGTCCCTTGACACTTGTGGGGGTCGTAGAGCAAAACTGAGAACAGCATTGTGTTTGTGAGAGTCTCCCCTTTCCAAAGAATGGGCAAACTATTTTGTAGGTCAAACCGTTCTGAAGCTATAGACATTTGTATGAGAAGACAGATTTTAGGGATGTGTCATGTTTTGACAAACATTGCTCTCGCTCTGCCACATTTCACCAAAAATGCAGAGGTGTAACATCAGCAGTTATGGTAGGACTGAGAAGCATCCAGTGCAAAATGTGTGACATTTCTAATTTAAAACTGAGAGATTCCAATGTTTTTTTGTTTTTTTATTCACATACCGGTGCGTCAATCGGATCAAATGAAATGAGATCCAATTGATTTTGATGTCTACTTTTTAATTGTTAAAATCTACATTTAGTTCTTTCTTCATTTGTTCCTTGCTGTTACAGCTAATGAAGATTGAATCTGAAAGACTCAGCAGATGAATTACAGAGTATTTGAACTGAAACCTGGTCAACTGCTTGGAAGATAGCTATGCTCACAAGTATACCACCAACACTCACGTGATCCACTGTGGCCTGGCAACATCGACCTGTCAATGCATATTCTCACCGTCATTGCTGGTGACTGCAAAACAATGTCTTTAAATAAATGGCTCGTTGGTCTAGGGGTATGATTCTCGCTTTGGGTGCGAGAGGTCCCGGGTTCAAATCCCGGACGAGCCCTTTTGAAGAGCCTTTAACAATGTGAGACAGGCGGATCTTGGGCAACTGGTTGGAGGGGCGACTGCTACCACTGGAGCGCAGGACCAGGTGGACAAGTGATTAAGGTAATGGACTGCTAATCCATTGTGCTCTGCACTAGTGGGTTCAGCATCGCACAACATGTATTAATTTCTTCCTTGGTTAAAAAACCTGTCCTTTTACCGGGACATAGGTTACCTTCAGACGAGTCCCTTGACACTTGTGGGGGTCGTAGAGCAAAACTGAGAACAGCATTGTGTTTGTGAGAGTCTCCCCTTTCCAAAGAATGGGCAAACTATTTTGTAGGTCAAACCGTTCTGAAGCTATAGACATTTGTATGAGAATACAGATTTTAGGGATGTGTCATGTTTTGACAAACATTGCTCTCGCTCTGCCACATTTCACCAAAAATGCAGAGGTGTAACATCAGCAGTTATGGTAGGACTGAGAAGCATCCAGTGCAAAATGTGTGACATTTCTAATTTAAAACTGAGAGATTCCAATGTTTTTTTATTCACATACCGGTGCGTCAATCGGATCAAATGAAATGAGATCCAATTGATTTTGATGTCTACTTTTTAATTGTTAAAATCTACATTTAGTTCTTTCTTCATTTGTTTCTTGCTGTTACAGCTAATGAAGATTGAATCTGAAAGACTCAGCAGATGAATTACAGAGTATTTGAACTGAAACCTGGTCAACTGCTTGGAAGATAGCTATGCTCACAAGTATACCACCAACACTCACGTGATCCACTGTGGCCTGGCAACATCGACCTGTCAATGCATATTCTCACCGTCATTGCTGGTGACTGCAAAACAATGTCTTGAAATAAATGGCTCGTTGGTCTAGGGGTATGATTCTCGCTTTGGGTGCGAGAGGTCCCGGGTTCAAATCCCGGATGAGCCCTTTTGAAGAGCCTTTAACAATGTGAGACAGGCGGATCTTGGGCAACTGGTTGGAGGGGCGACTGCTACCACTGGAGCGCAGGACCAGGTGGACAAGTGATTAAGGCAATGGACTGCTAATCCATTGTGCTCTGCACTAGTGGGTTCAGCATCGCACAACATGTATTAAATTCTTCCTTGGTTAAAAAACCTGTCCTTTTACCGGGACATAGGTTACCTTCAGACGAGTCCCTTGACACTTGTGGGGGTCGTAGAGCAAAACTGAGAACAGCATTGTGTTTGTGAGAGTCTCCCCTTTCCAAAGAATGGGCAAACTATTTTGTAGGTCAAACCGTTCTGAAGCTATAGACATTAGTATGAGAATACAGATTTTAGGGATGTGTCATGTTTTGACAAACATTGCTCTCGCTCTGCCACATTTCACCAAAAATGCAGAGGTGTAACATCAGCAGTTATGGTAGGACTGAGAAGCATCCAGTGCAAAATGTGTGACATTTCTAATTTAAAACTGAGAGATTCCAATGTTTTTTTGTTTTTTTATTCACATACCGGTGCGTCAATCGGATCAAATGAAATGAGATCCAATTGATTTTGATGTCTACTTTTTAATTGTTAAAATCTACATTTAGCTCTTTCTTCATTTGTTTCTTGCTGTTACAGCTAATGAAGATTGAATCTGAAAGACTCAGGAGATGAATTACAGAGTATTTGAACTGAAACCTGGTCAACTGCTTGGAAGATAGCTATGCTCACAAGTATACCACCAACACTCACGTGATCCACTGTGGCCTGGCAACATCGACCTGTCAATGCATATTCTCACCGTCATTGCTGGCGACTGCAAAACAATATCTTGAAATAAATGGCTCGTTGGTCTAGGGGTATGATTCTCGCTTTGGGTGCGAGAGGTCCTGGGTTCAAATCCCGGACGAGCCCTTTTGAAGAGCCTTTAACAATGTGAGACAGGCGGATCTTGGGCAACTGGTTGGAGGGGCGACTGCTACCACTGGAGCGCAGGACCAGGTGGACAAGTGATTAAGGTAATGGACTGCTAATCCATTGTGCTCTGCACTAGTGGGTTCAGCATCGCACAACATGTATTAATTTCTTCCTTGGTTAAAAAACCTGTCCTTTTACCGGGACAAGTCCCTTGACACTTGTGGGGGTCGTAGAGCAAAACTGAGAACAGCATTGTGTTTGTGAGAGTCTCCCCTTTCCAAAGAATGGGCAAACTATTTTGTAGGTCAAACCGTTCTGAAGCTATAGACATTTGTATGAGAATACAGATTTTAGGGATGTGTCATGTTTTGACAAACATTGCTCTCGCTCTGCCACATTTCACCAAAAATGCAGAGGTGTAACATCAGCAGTTATGGTAGGACTGAGAAGCATCCAGTGCAAAATGTGTGACATTTCTAATTTAAAACTGAGAGATTCCAATGTTTTTTAGTTTTTTTATTCACATACCGGTGCGTCAATCGGATCAAATGAAATGAGATCCAATTGATTTTGATGTCTACTTTTTAATTGTTAAAATCTACATTTAGCTCTTTCTTCATTTGTTTCTTGCTGTTACAGCTAATGAAGATTGAATCTGAAAGACTCAGGAGATGAATTACAGAGTATTTGAACTGAAACCTGGTCAACTGCTTGGAAGATAGCTATGCTCACAAGTATACCACCAACACTCACGTGATCCACTGTGGCCTGGCAACATCGACCTGTCAATGCATATTCTCACCGTCATTGCTGGCGACTGCAAAACAATGTCTTGAAATAAATGGCTCGTTGGTCTAGGGGTATGATTCTCGCTTTGGGTGCGAGAGGTCCCGGGTTCAAATCCCGGACGAGCCCTTTTGAAGAGCCTTTAACAATACAGGCGGATCTTGGGCAACTGGTTGGAGGGGCGACTGCTACCACTGGAGTGCAGGACCAGGTGGACAAGTGATTAAGGCAATGGACTGCTAATCCATTGTGCTCTGCACTAGTGGGTTCAGCATCGCACAACATGTATTAATTTCTTCCTTGGTTAAAAAACCTGTCCTTTTACCGGGACAAGTCCCTTGACACTTGTGGGGGTCGTAGAGCAAAACTGAGAACAGCATTGTGTTTGTGAGAGTCTCCCCTTTCCAAAGAATGGGCAAACTATTTTGTAGGTCAAACCGTTCTGAAGCTATAGACATTCGTATGAGAAGACAGATTTTAGGGATGTGTCATGTTTTGACAAACGTTGCTCTCGCTCTGCCACATTTCACCAAAAATGCAGAGGTGTAACATCAGCAGTTATGGTAGGACTGAGAAGCATCCAGTGCAAAATGTGTGACATTTCTAATTTAAAACTGAGAGATTCCAATGTTTTTTAGTTTTTTTATTCACATACCGGTGCGTCAATCGGATCAAATGAAATGAGATCCAATTGATTTTGATGTCTACTTTTTAATTGTTAAAATCTACATTTAGCTCTTTCTTCATTTGTTTCTTGCTGTTACAGCTAATGAAGATTGAATCTGAAAGACTCAGCAGATGAATTACAGAGTATTTGAACTGAAACTTGGTCAACTGCTTGGAAGATAGCTATGCTCACAAGTATACCACCAACACTCACGTGATCCACTGTGGCCTGGCAACATCGACCTGTCAATGCATATTCTCACCGTCATTGCTGGCGACTGCAAAACAATGTCTTGAAATAAATGGCTCGTTGGTCTAGGGGTATGATTCTCGCTTTGGGTGCGAGAGGTCCCGGGTTCAAATCCCGGACGAGCCCTTTTGAAGAGCCTTTAACAATACAGGCGGATCTTGGGCAACTGGTTGGAGGGGCGACTGCTACCACTGGAGTGCAGGACCAGGTGGACAAGTGATTAAGTTAATGGACTGCTAATCCATTGTGCTCTGCACTAGTGGGTTCAGCATCGCACAACATGTATTAATTTCTTCCTTGGTTAAAAAACCTGTCCTTTTACCGGGACATAGGTTACATTCAGACGAGTCCCTTGACACTTGTGGGGGTCGTAGAGCAAAACTGAGAACAGCATTGTGTTTGTGAGAGTCTCCCCTTTCCAAAGAATGGGCAAACTATCTTGTAGGTCAAACCGTTCTGAAGCTATAGACATTTGTATGAGAATACAGATTTTAGGGATGTGTCATGTTTTGACAAACATTGCTCTCGCTCTGCCACATTTCACCAAAAATGCAGAGGTGTAACATCAGCAGTTATGGTAGGACTGAGAAGCATCCAGTGCAAAATGTGTGACATTTCTAATTTAAAACTGAGAGATTCCAATGTTTTTTTATTTTTTTATTCACATACCGGTGCGTCAATCGGATCAAATGAAATGAGATCCAATTGATTTTGATGTCTACTTTTTAATTGTTAAAATCTACATTTAGTTCTTTCTTCATTTGTTTCTTGCTGTTACAGCTAATGAAGATTGAATCTGAAAGACTCAGCAGATGAATTACAGAGTATTTGAACTGAAACCTGGTCAACTGCTTGGAAGATAGCTATGCTCACAAGTATACCACCAACACTCACGTGATCCACTGTGGCCTGGCAACATCGACCTGTCAATGCATATTCTCACCGTCATTGCTGGCGACTGCAAAACAATGTCTTGAAATAAATGGCTCGTTGGTCTAGGGGTATGATTCTCGCTTTGGGTGCGAGAGGTCCTGGGTTCAAATCCCGGACGAGCCCTTTTGAAGAGCCTTTAACAATACAGGCGGATCTTGGGCAACTGGTTGGAGGGGCGACTGCTACCACTGGAGTGCAGGACCAGGTGGACAAGTGATTAAGGCAATGGACTGCTAATCCATTGTGCTCTGCACTAGTGGGTTCAGCATCGCACAACATGTATTAATTTCTTCCTTGGTTAAAAAACCTGTCCTTTTACCGGGACAAGTCCCTTGACACTTGTGGGGGTCGTAGAGCAAAACTGAGAACAGCATTGTGTTTGTGAGAGTCTCCCCTTTCCAAAGAATGGGCAAACTATTTTGTAGGTCAAACCGTTCTGAAGCTATAGACATTCGTATGAGAAGACAGATTTTAGGGATGTGTCATGTTTTGACAAACGTTGCTCTCGCTCTGCCACATTTCACCAAAAATGCAGAGGTGTAACATCAGCAGTTATGGTAGGACTGAGAAGCATCCAGTGCAAAATGTGTGACATTTCTAATTTAAAACTGAGAGATTCCAATGTTTTTTTGTTTTTTTATTCACATACCGGTGCGTCAATCGGATCAAATGAAATGAGATCCAATTGATTTTGATGTCTACTTTTTAATTGTTAAAATCTACATTTAGCTCTTTCTTCATTTGTTTCTTGCTGTTACAGCTAATGAAGATTGAATCTGAAAGACTCAGCAGATGAATTACAGAGTATTTGAACTGAAACTTGGTCAACTGCTTGGAAGATAGCTATGCTCACAAGTATACCACCAACACTCACGTGATCCACTGTGGCCTGGCAACATCGACCTGTCAATGCATATTCTCACCGTCATTGCTGGCGACTGCAAAACAATGTCTTGAAATAAATGGCTCGTTGGTCTAGGGGTATGATTCTCGCTTTGGGTGCGAGAGGTCCCGGGTTCAAATCCCGGACGAGCCCTTTTGAAGAGCCTTTAACAATACAGGCGGATCTTGGGCAACTGGTTGGAGGGGCGACTGCTACCACTGGAGTGCAGGACCAGGTGGACAAGTGATTAAGTTAATGGACTGCTAATCCATTGTGCTCTGCACTAGTGGGTTCAGCATCGCACAACATGTATTAATTTCTTCCTTGGTTAAAAAACCTGTCCTTTTACCGGGACAAGTCCCTTGACACTTGTGGGGGTCGTAGAGCAAAACTGAGAACAGCATTGTGTTTGTGAGAGTCTCCCCTTTCCAAAGAATGGGCAAACTATTTTGTAGGTCAAACCGTTCTGAAGCTATAGACATTCGTATGAGAAGACAGATTTTAGGGATGTGTCATGTTTTGACAAACGTTGCTCTCGCTCTGCCACATTTCACCAAAAATGCAGAGGTGTAACATCAGCAGTTATGGTAGGACTGAGAAGCATCCAGTGCAAAATGTGTGACATTTCTAATTTAAAACTGAGAGATTCCAATGTTTTTTAGTTTTTTTATTCACATACCGGTGCGTCAATCGGATCAAATGAAATGAGATCCAATTGATTTTGATGTCTACTTTTTAATTGTTAAAATCTACATTTAGCTCTTTCTTCATTTGTTTCTTGCTGTTACAGCTAATGAAGATTGAATCTGAAAGACTCAGCAGATGAATTACAGAGTATTTGAACTGAAACTTGGTCAACTGCTTGGAAGATAGCTATGCTCACAAGTATACCACCAACACTCACGTGATCCACTGTGGCCTGGCAACATCGACCTGTCAATGCATATTCTCACCGTCATTGCTGGCGACTGCAAAACAATGTCTTGAAATAAATGGCTCGTTGGTCTAGGGGTATGATTCTCGCTTTGGGTGCGAGAGGTCCCGGGTTCAAATCCCGGACGAGCCCTTTTGAAGAGCCTTTAACAATACAGGCGGATCTTGGGCAACTGGTTGGAGGGGCGACTGCTACCACTGGAGTGCAGGACCAGGTGGACAAGTGATTAAGGTAATGGACTGCTAATCCATTGTGCTCTGCACTAGTGGGTTCAGCATCGCACAACATGTATTAATTTCTTCCTTGGTTTAAAAACCTGTCCTTTTACCGGGACATAGGTTACCTTCAGACGAGTCCCTTGACACTTGTGGGGGTCGTAGAGCAAAACTGAGAACAGCATTGTGTTTGTGAGAGTCTCCCCTTTCCAAAGAATGGGCAAACTATTTTGTAGGTCAAACCGTTCTGAAGCTATAGACATTTGTATGAGAATACAGATTTTAGGGATGTGTCATGTTTTGACAAACATTGCTCTCGCTCTGCCACATTTCACCAAAAATGCAGAGGTGTAACATCAGCAGTTATGGTAGGACTGAGAAGCATCCAGTGCAAAATGTGTGACATTTCTAATTTAAAACTGAGAGATTCCAATGTTTTTTTGTTTTTTTATTCACATACCGGTGCGTCAATCGGATCAAATGAAATGAGATCCAATTGATTTTGATGTCTACTTTTTAATTGTTAAAATCTACATTTAGCTCTTTCTTCATTTGTTTCTTGCTGTTACAGCTAATGAAGATTGAATCTGAAAGACTCAGGAGATGAATTACAGAGTATTTGAACTGAAACCTGGTCAACTGCTTGGAAGATAGCTATGCTCACAAGTATACCACCAACACTCACGTGATCCACTGTGGCCTGGCAACATCGACCTGTCAATGCATATTCTCACCGTCATTGCTGGCGACTGCAAAACAATGTCTTGAAATAAATGGCTCGTTGGTCTAGGGGTATGATTCTCGCTTTGGGTGCGAGAGGTCCCGGGTTCAAATCCCGGACGAGCCCTTTTGAAGAGCCTTTAACAATACAGGCGGATCTTGGGCAACTGGTTGGAGGGGCGACTGCTACCACTGGAGCGCAGGACCAGGTGGACAAGTGATTAAGGCAATGGACTGCTAATCCATTGTGCTCTGCACTAGTGGGTTCAGCATCGCACAACATGTATTAAATTCTTCCTTGGTTAAAAAACATGTCCTTTTACCGGGACATAGGTTACCTTCAGACGAGTCCCTTGACACTTGTGGGGGTCGTAGAGCAAAACTGAGAACAGCATTGTGTTTGTGAGAGTCTCCCCTTTCCAAAGAATGGGCAAACTATTTTGTAGGTCAAACCGTTCTGAAGCTATAGACATTTGTATGAGAATACAGATTTTAGGGATGTGTCATGTTTTGACAAACATTGCTCTCGCTCTGCCACATTTCACCAAAAATGCAGAGGTGTAACATCAGCAGTTATGGTAGGACTGAGAAGCATCCAGTGCAAAATGTGTGACATTTCTAATTTAAAACTGAGAGATTCCAATGTTTTTTTGTTTTTTTATTCACATACCGGTGCGTCAATCGGATCAAATGAAATGAGATCCAATTGATTTTGATGTCTACTTTTTAATTGTTAAAATCTACATTTAGCTCTTTCTTCATTTGTTTCTTGCTGTTACAGCTAATGAAGATTGAATCTGAAAGACTCAGGAGATGAATTACAGAGTATTTGAACTGAAACCTGGTCAACTGCTTGGAAGATAGCTATGCTCACAAGTATACCACCAACACTCACGTGATCCACTGTGGCCTGGCAACATCGACCTGTCAATGCATATTCTCACCGTCATTGCTGGCGACTGCAAAACAATGTCTTGAAATAAATGGCTCGTTGGTCTAGGGGTATGATTCTCGCTTTGGGTGCGAGAGGTCCCGGGTTCAAATCCCGGACGAGCCCTTTTGAAGAGCCTTTAACAATACAGGCGGATCTTGGGCAACTGGTTGGAGGGGCGACTGCTACCACTGGAGCGCAGGACCAGGTGGACAAGTGATTAAGGCAATGGACTGCTAATCCATTGTGCTCTGCACTAGTGGGTTCAGCATCGCACAACATGTATTAAATTCTTCCTTGGTTAAAAAACCTGTCCTTTTACCGGGACATAGGTTACCTTCAGACGAGTCCCTTGACACTTGTGGGGGTCGTAGAGCAAAACTGAGAACAGCATTGTGTTTGTGAGAGTCTCCCCTTTCCAAAGAATGGGCAAACTATTTTGTAGGTCAAACCGGTCTGAAGCTATAGACATTTGTATGAGAATACAGATTTTAGGGATGTGTCATGTTTTGACAAACATTGCTCTCGCTCTGCCACATTTCACCAAAAATGCAGAGGTGTAACATCAGCAGTTATGGTAGGACTGAGAAGCATCCAGTGCAAAATGTGTGACATTTCTAATTTAAAACTGAGAGATTCCAATGTTTTTTTGTTTTTTTATTCACATACCGGTGCGTCAATCGGATCAAATGAAATGAGATCCAATTGATTTTGATGTCTACTTTTTAATTGTTAAAATCTACATTTAGCTCTTTCTTCATTTGTTTCTTGCTGTTACAGCTAATGAAGATTGAATCTGAAAGACTCAGGAGATGAATTACAGAGTATTTGAACTGAAACCTGGTCAACTGCTTGGAAGATAGCTATGCTCACAAGTATACCACCAACACTCACGTGATCCACTGTGGCCTGGCAACATCGACCTGTCAATGCATATTCTCACCGTCATTGCTGGCAACTGCAAAACAATGTCTTGAAATAAATGGCTCGTTGGTCTAGGGGTATGATTCTCGCTTTGGGTGCGAGAGGTCCCGGGTTCAAATCCCGGATGAGCCCTTTTGAAGAGCCTTTAACAATACAGGCGGATCTTGGGCAACTGGTTGGAGGGGCGACTGCTACCACTGGAGCGCAGGACCAGGTGGACAAGTGATTAAGGCAATGGACTGCTAATCCATTGTGCTCTGCACTAGTGGGTTCAGCATCGCACAACATGTATTAATTTCTTCCTTGGTTAAAAAACCTGTCCTTTTACCGGGACATAGGTTACCTTCAGACAAGTCCCTTGACACTTGTGGGGGTCGTAGAGCAAAACTGAGAACAGCATTGTGTTTGTGAGAGTCTCCCCTTTCCAAAGAATGGGCAAACTATTTTGTAGGTCAAACCGTTCTGAAGCTATAGACATTAGTATGAGAATACAGATTTTAGGGATGTGTCATGTTTTGACAAACATTGCTCTCGCTCTGCCACATTTCACCAAAAATGCAGAGGTGTAACATCAGCAGTTATGGTAGGACTGAGAAGCATCCAGTGCAAAATGTGTGACATTTCTAATTTAAAACTGAGAGATTCCAATGTTTTTTTGTTTTTTTATTCACATACCGGTGCGTCAATCGGATCAAATGAAATGAGATCCAATTGATTTTGATGTCTACTTTTTAATTGTTAAAATCTACATTTAGCTCTTTCTTCATTTGTTTCTTGCTGTTACAGCTAATGAAGATTGAATCTGAAAGACTCAGGAGATGAATTACAGAGTATTTGAACTGAAACCTGGTCAACTGCTTGGAAGATAGCTATGCTCACAAGTATACCACCAACACTCACGTGATCCACTGTGGCCTGGCAACATCGACCTGTCAATGCATATTCTCACCGTCATTGCTGGCGACTGCAAAACAATGTCTTGAAATAAATGGCTCGTTGGTCTAGGGGTATGATTCTCGCTTTGGGTGTGAGAGGTCCCGGGTTCAAATCCCGGACGAGCCCTTTTGAAGAGCCTTTAACAATACAGGCGGATCTTGGGCAACTGGTTGGAGGGGCGACTGCTACCACTGGAGCGCAGGACCAGGTGGACAAGTGATTAAGGCAATGGACTGCTAATCCATTGTGCTCTGCACTAGTGGGTTCAGCATCGCACAACATGTATTAATTTCTTCCTTGGTTAAAAAACCTGTCCTTTTACCGGGACATAGGTTACCTTCAGACGAGTCCCTTGACACTTGTGGGGGTCGTAGAGCAAAACTGAGAACAGCATTGTGTTTGTGAGAGTCTCCCCTTTCCAAAGAATGGGCAAACTATTTTGTAGGTCAAACCGTTCTGAAGCTATAGACATTTGTATGAGAATACAGATTTTAGGGATGTGTCATGTTTTGACAAACATTGCTCTCGCTCTGCCACATTTCACCAAAAATGCAGAGGTGTAACATCAGCAGTTATGGTAGGACTGAGAAGCATCCAGTGCAAAATGTGTGACATTTCTAATTTAAAACTGAGAGATTCCAATGTTTTTTTGTTTTTTTATTCACATACCGGTGCGTCAATCGGATCAAATGAAATGAGATCCAATTGATTTTGATGTCTACTTTTTAATTGTTAAAATCTACATTTAGCTCTTTCTTCATTTGTTTCTTGCTGTTACAGCTAATGAAGATTGAATCTGAAAGACTCAGGAGATGAATTACAGAGTATTTGAACTGAAACCTGGTCAACTGCTTGGAAGATAGCTATGCTCACAAGTATACCACCAACACTCACGTGATCCACTGTGGCCTGGCAACATCGACCTGTCAATGCATATTCTCACCGTCATTGCTGGCGACTGCAAAACAATGTCTTGAAATAAATGGCTCGTTGGTCTAGGGGTATGATTCTCGCTTTGGGTGTGAGAGGTCCCGGGTTCAAATCCCGGACGAGCCCTTTTGAAGAGCCTTTAACAATACTGGCGGATCTTGGGCAACTGGTTGGAGGGGCGACTGCTACCACTGGAGCGCAGGACCAGGTGGACAAGTGATTAAGGCAATGGACTGCTAATCCATTGTGCTCTGCACTAGTGGGTTCAGCATCGCACAACATGTATTAATTTCTTCCTTGGTTAAAAAACCTGTCCTTTTACCGGGACATAGGTTACCTTCAGACGAGTCCCTTGACACTTGTGGGGGTCGTAGAGCAAAACTGAGAACAGCATTGTGTTTGTGAGAGTCTCCCCTTTCCAAAGAATGGGCAAACTATTTTGTAGGTCAAACCGTTCTGAAGCTATAGACATTTGTATGAGAATACAGATTTTAGGGATGTGTCATGTTTTGACAAACATTGCTCTCGCTCTGCCACATTTCACCAAAAATGCAGAGGTGTAACATCAGCAGTTATGGTAGGACTGAGAAGCATCCAGTGCAAAATGTGTGACATTTCTAATTTAAAACTGAGAGATTCCAATGTTTTTTAGTTTTTTTATTCACATACCGGTGCGTCAATCGGATCAAATGAAATGAGATCCAATTGATTTTGATGTCTACTTTTTAATTATTAAGATCTACATTTAGCTCTTTCTTCATTTGTTTCTTGCTGTTACAGCTAATGAAGATTGAATCTGAAAGACTCAGCAGATGAATTACAGAGTATTTGAACTGAAACCTGGTCAACTGCTTGGAAGATAGCTATGCTCACAAGTATACCACCAACACTCACGTGATCCACTGTGGCCTGGCAACATCGACCTGTCAATGCATATTCTCACCGTCATTGCTGGCGACTGCAAAACAATGTCTTGAAATAAATGGCTCGTTGGTCTAGGGGTATGATTCTCGCTTTGGGTGCGAGAGGTCCCGGGTTCAAATCCCGGACGAGCCCTTTTGAAGAGCCTTTAACAATGTGAGACAGGCGGATCTTGGGCAACTGGTTGGAGGGGCGACTGCTACCACTGGAGCGCAGGACCAGGTGGACAAGTGATTAAGGTAATGGACTGCTAATCTATTGTGCTCTGCACTAGTGGGTTCAGCATCGCACAACATGTATTCATTTCTTCCTTGGTTAAAAAACCTGTCCTTTTACCGGGACAAGTCCCTTGACACTTGTGGGGGTCGTAGAGCAAAACTGAGAACAGCATTGTGTTTGTGAGAGTCTCCCCTTTCCAAAGAATGGGCAAACTATTTTGTAGGTCAAACCGTTCTGAAGCTATAGACATTCGTATGAGAAGACAGATTTTAGGGATGTGTCATGTTTTGACAAACGTTGCTCTCGCTCTGCCACATTTCACCAAAAATGCAGAGGTGTAACATCAGCAGTTATGGTAGGACTGAGAAGCATCCAGTGCAAAATGTGTGACATTTCTAATTTAAAACTGAGAGATTCCAATGTTTTTTAGTTTTTTTATTCACATACCGGTGCGTCAATCGGATCAAATGAAATGAGATCCAATTGATTTTGATGTCTACTTTTTAATTGTTAAAATCTACATTTAGCTCTTTCTTCATTTGTTTCTTGCTGTTACAGCTAATGAAGATTGAATCTGAAAGACTCAGGAGATGAATTACAGAGTATTTGAACTGAAACCTGGTCAACTGCTTGGAAGATAGCTATGCTCACAAGTATACCACCAACACTCACGTGATCCACTGTGGCCTGGCAACATCGACCTGTCAATGCATATTCTCACCGTCATTGCTGGCGACTGCAAAACAATGTCTTGAAATAAATGGCTCGTTGGTCTAGGGGTATGATTCTCGCTTTGGGTGTGAGAGGTCCCGGGTTCAAATCCCGGACGAGCCCTTTTGAAGAGCCTTTAACAATACAGGCGGATCTTGGGCAACTGGTTGGAGGGGCGACTGCTACCACTGGAGCGCAGGACCAGGTGGACAAGTGATTAAGGCAATGGACTGCTAATCCATTGTGCTCTGCACTAGTGGGTTCAGCATCGCACAACATGTATTAAATTCTTCCTTGGTTAAAAAACCTGTCCTTTTACCGGGACATAGGTTACCTTCAGACGAGTCCCTTGACACTTGTGGGGGTCGTAGAGCAAAACTGAGAACAGCATTGTGTTTGTGAGAGTCTCCCCTTTCCAAAGAATGGGCAAACTATTTTGTAGGTCAAACCGTTCTGAAGCTATAGACATTAGTATGAGAATACAGATTTTAGGGATGTGTCATGTTTTGACAAACATTGCTCTCGCTCTGCCACATTTCACCAAAAATGCAGAGGTGTAACATCAGCAGTTATGGTAGGACTGAGAAGCATCCAGTGCAAAATGTGTGACATTTCTAATTTAAAACTGAGAGATTCCAATGTTTTTTTATTTTTTAATTCACATACCGGTGCGTCAATCGGATCAAATGAAATGAGATCCAATTGATTTTGATGTCTACTTTTTAATTGTTAAAATCTACATTTAGTTCTTTCTTCATTTGTTTCTTGCTGTTACAGCTAATGAAGATTGAATCTGAAAGACTCAGGAGATGAATTACAGAGTATTTGAACTGAAACCTGGTCAACTGCTTGGAAGATAGCTATGCTCACAAGTATACCACCAACACTCACGTGATCCACTGTGGCCTGGCAACATCGACCTGTCAATGCATATTCTCACCGTCATTGCTGGCGACTGCAAAACAATGTCTTGAAATAAATGGCTCGTTGGTCTAGGGGTATGATTCTCGCTTTGGGTGCGAGAGGTCCCGGGTTCAAATCCCGGACGAGCCCTTTTGAAGAGCCTTTAACAATACAGGCGGATCTTGGGCAACTGGTTGGAGGGGCGACTGCTACCACTGGAGCGCAGGACCAGGTGGACAAGTGATTAAGGCAATGGACTGCTAATCCATTGTGCTCTGCACTAGTGGGTTCAGCATCGCACAACATGTATTAAATTCTTCCTTGGTTAAAAAACCTGTCCTTTTACCGGGACATAGGTTACCTTCAGACGAGTCCCTTGACACTTGTGGGGGTCGTAGAGCAAAACTGAGAACAGCATTGTGTTTGTGAGAGTCTCCCCTTTCCAAAGAATGGGCAAACTATTTTGTAGGTCAAACCGGTCTGAAGCTATAGACATTTGTATGAGAATACAGATTTTAGGGATGTGTCATGTTTTGACAAACATTGCTCTCGCTCTGCCACATTTCACCAAAAATGCAGAGGTGTAACATCAGCAGTTATGGTAGGACTGAGAAGCATCCAGTGCAAAATGTGTGACATTTCTAATTTAAAACTGAGAGATTCCAATGTTTTTTTGTTTTTTTATTCACATACCGGTGCGTCAATCGGATCAAATGAAATGAGATCCAATTGATTTTGATGTCTACTTTTTAATTGTTAAAATCTACATTTAGCTCTTTCTTCATTTGTTTCTTGCTGTTACAGCTAATGAAGATTGAATCTGAAAGACTCAGGAGATGAATTACAGAGTATTTGAACTGAAACCTGGTCAACTGCTTGGAAGATAGCTATGCTCACAAGTATACCACCAACACTCACGTGATCCACTGTGGCCTGGCAACATCGACCTGTCAATGCATATTCTCACCGTCATTGCTGGCAACTGCAAAACAATGTCTTGAAATAAATGGCTCGTTGGTCTAGGGGTATGATTCTCGCTTTGGGTGCGAGAGGTCCCGGGTTCAAATCCCGGACGAGCCCTTTTGAAGAGCCTTTAACAATACAGGCGGATCTTGGGCAACTGGTTGGAGGGGCGACTGCTACCACTGGAGCGCAGGACCAGGTGGACAAGTGATTAAGGCAATGGACTGCTAATCCATTGTGCTCTGCACTAGTGGGTTCAGCATCGCACAACATGTATTAATTTCTTCCTTGGTTAAAAAACCTGTCCTTTTACCGGGACATAGGTTACCTTCAGACAAGTCCCTTGACACTTGTGGGGGTCGTAGAGCAAAACTGAGAACAGCATTGTGTTTGTGAGAGTCTCCCCTTTCCAAAGAATGGGCAAAATATTTTGTAGGTCAAACCGTTCTGAAGCTATAGACATTAGTATGAGAATACAGATTTTAGGGATGTGTCATGTTTTGACAAACATTGCTCTCGCTCTGCCACATTTCACCAAAAATGCAGAGGTGTAACATCAGCAGTTATGGTAGGACTGAGAAGCATCCAGTGCAAAATGTGTGACATTTCTAATTTAAAACTGAGAGATTCCAATGTTTTTTTGTTTTTTTATTCACATACCGGTGCGTCAATCGGATCAAATGAAATGAGATCCAATTGATTTTGATGTCTACTTTTTAATTGTTAAAATCTACATTTAGCTCTTTCTTCATTTGTTTCTTGCTGTTACAGCTAATGAAGATTGAATCTGAAAGACTCAGGAGATGAATTACAGAGTATTTGAACTGAAACCTGGTCAACTGCTTGGAAGATAGCTATGCTCACAAGTATACCACCAACACTCACGTGATCCACTGTGGCCTGGCAACATCGACCTGTCAATGCATATTCTCACCGTCATTGCTGGCGACTGCAAAACAATGTCTTGAAATAAATGGCTCGTTGGTCTAGGGGTATGATTCTCGCTTTGGGTGTGAGAGGTCCCGGGTTCAAATCCCGGACGAGCCCTTTTGAAGAGCCTTTAACAATACAGGCGGATCTTGGGCAACTGGTTGGAGGGGCGACTGCTACCACTGGAGCGCAGGACCAGGTGGACAAGTGATTAAGGCAATGGACTGCTAATCCATTGTGCTCTGCACTAGTGGGTTCAGCATCGCACAACATGTATTAATTTCTTCCTTGGTTAAAAAACCTGTCCTTTTACCGGGACATAGGTTACCTTCAGACGAGTCCCTTGACACTTGTGGGGGTCGTAGAGCAAAACTGAGAACAGCATTGTGTTTGTGAGAGTCTCCCCTTTCCAAAGAATGGGCAAACTATTTTGTAGGTCAAACCGTTCTGAAGCTATAGACATTTGTATGAGAATACAGATTTTAGGGATGTGTCATGTTTTGACAAACATTGCTCTCGCTCTGCCACATTTCACCAAAAATGCAGAGGTGTAACATCAGCAGTTATGGTAGGACTGAGAAGCATCCAGTGCAAAATGTGTGACATTTCTAATTTAAAACTGAGAGATTCCAATGTTTTTTAGTTTTTTTATTCACATACCGGTGCGTCAATCGGATCAAATGAAATGAGATCCAATTGATTTTGATGTCTACTTTTTAATTATTAAGATCTACATTTAGCTCTTTCTTCATTTGTTTCTTGCTGTTACAGCTAATGAAGATTGAATCTGAAAGACTCAGCAGATGAATTACAGAGTATTTGAACTGAAACCTGGTCAACTGCTTGGAAGATAGCTATGCTCACAAGTATACCACCAACACTCACGTGATCCACTGTGGCCTGGCAACATCGACCTGTCAATGCATATTCTCACCGTCATTGCTGGCGACTGCAAAACAATGTCTTGAAATAAATGGCTCGTTGGTCTAGGGGTATGATTCTCGCTTTGGGTGCGAGAGGTCCCGGGTTCAAATCCCGGACGAGCCCTTTTGAAGAGCCTTTAACAATGTGAGACAGGCGGATCTTGGGCAACTGGTTGGAGGGGCGACTGCTACCACTGGAGCGCAGGACCAGGTGGACAAGTGATTAAGGTAATGGACTGCTAATCCATTGTGCTCTGCACTAGTGGGTTCAGCATCGCACAACATGTATTCATTTCTTCCTTGGTTAAAAAACCTGTCCTTTTACCGGGACAAGTCCCTTGACACTTGTGGGGGTCGTAGAGCAAAACTGAGAACAGCATTGTGTTTGTGAGAGTCTCCCCTTTCCAAAGAATGGGCAAACTATTTTGTAGGTCAAACCGTTCTGAAGCTATAGACATTCGTATGAGAAGACAGATTTTAGGGATGTGTCATGTTTTGACAAACGTTGCTCTCGCTCTGCCACATTTCACCAAAAATGCAGAGGTGTAACATCAGCAGTTATGGTAGGACTGAGAAGCATCCAGTGCAAAATGTGTGACATTTCTAATTTAAAACTGAGAGATTCCAATGTTTTTTTGTTTTTTTATTCACATACCGGTGCGTCAATCGGATCAAATGAAATGAGATCCAATTGATTTTGATGTCTACTTTTTAATTGTTAAAATCTACATTTAGCTCTTTCTTCATTTGTTTCTTGCTGTTACAGCTAATGAAGATTGAATCTGAAAGACTCAGGAGATGAATTACAGAGTATTTGAACTGAAACCTGGTCAACTGCTTGGAAGATAGCTATGCTCACAAGTATACCACCAACACTCACGTGATCCACTGTGGCCTGGCAACATCGACCTGTCAATGCATATTCTCACCGTCATTGCTGGCGACTGCAAAACAATGTCTTGAAATAAATGGCTCGTTGGTCTAGGGGTATGATTCTCGCTTTGGGTGCGAGAGGTCCCGGGTTCAAATCCCGGACGAGCCCTTTTGAAGAGCCTTTAACAATACAGGCGGATCTTGGGCAACTGGTTGGAGGGGCGACTGCTACCACTGGAGCGCAGGACCAGGTGGACAAGTGATTAAGGCAATGGACTGCTAATCCATTGTGCTCTGCACTAGTGGGTTCAGCATCGCACAACATGTATTAAATTCTTCCTTGGTTAAAAAACCTGTCCTTTTACCGGGACATAGGTTACCTTCAGACGAGTCCCTTGACACTTGTGGGGGTCGTAGAGCAAAACTGAGAACAGCATTGTGTTTGTGAGAGTCTCCCCTTTCCAAAGAATGGGCAAACTATTTTGTAGGTCAAACCGTTCTGAAGCTATAGACATTAGTATGAGAATACAGATTTTAGGGATGTGTCATGTTTTGACAAACATTGCTCTCGCTCTGCCACATTTCACCAAAAATGCAGAGGTGTAACATCAGCAGTTATGGTAGGACTGAGAAGCATCCAGTGCAAAATGTGTGACATTTCTAATTTAAAACTGAGAGATTCCAATGTTTTTTTATTTTTTAATTCACATACCGGTGCGTCAATCGGATCAAATGAAATGAGATCCAATTGATTTTGATGTCTACTTTTTAATTGTTAAAATCTACATTTAGTTCTTTCTTCATTTGTTTCTTGCTGTTACAGCTAATGAAGATTGAATCTGAAAGACTCAGGAGATGAATTACAGAGTATTTGAACTGAAACCTGGTCAACTGCTTGGAAGATAGCTATGCTCACAAGTATACCACCAACACTCAAGTGATCCACTGTGGCCTGGCAACATCGACCTGTCAATGCATATTCTCACCGTCATTGCTGGTGACTGCAAAACAATGTCTTGAAATAAATGGCTCGTTGGTCTAGGGGTATGATTCTCGCTTTGGGTGCGAGAGGTCCCGGGTTCAAATCCCGGACGAGCCCTTTTGAAGAGCCTTTAACAATGTGAGACAGGCGGATCTTGGGCAACTGGTTGGAGGGGCGACTGCTACCACTGGAGCGCAGGACCAGGTGGACAAGTGATTAAGGTAATGGACTGCTAATCCATTGTGCTCTGCACTAGTGGGTTCAGCATCGCACAACATGTATTAATTTCTTCCTTGGTTAAAAAACCTGTCCTTTTACCGGGACATAGGTTACCTTCAGACGAGTCCCTTGACACTTGTGGGGGTCGTAGAGCAAAACTGAGAACAGCATTGTGTTTGTGAGAGTCTCCCCTTTCCAAAGAATGGGCAAACTATTTTGTAGGTCAAACCGGTCTGAAGCTATAGACATTTGTATGAGAATACAGATTTTAGGGATGTGTCATGTTTTGACAAACATTGCTCTCGCTCTGCCACATTTCACCAAAAATGCAGAGGTGTAACATCAGCAGTTATGGTAGGACTGAGAAGCATCCAGTGCAAAATGTGTGACATTTCTAATTTAAAACTGAGAGATTCCAATGTTTTTTTGTTTTTTTATTCACATACCGGTGCGTCAATCGGATCAAATGAAATGAGATCCAATTGATTTTGATGTCTACTTTTTAATTGTTAAAATCTACATTTAGCTCTTTCTTCATTTGTTTCTTGCTGTTACAGCTAATGAAGATTGAATCTGAAAGACTCAGGAGATGAATTACAGAGTATTTGAACTGAAACCTGGTCAACTGCTTGGAAGATAGCTATGCTCACAAGTATACCACCAACACTCACGTGATCCACTGTGGCCTGGCAACATCGACCTGTCAATGCATATTCTCACCGTCATTGCTGGCGACTGCAAAACAATGTCTTGAAATAAATGGCTCGTTGGTCTAGGGGTATGATTCTCGCTTTGGGTGTGAGAGGTCCCGGGTTCAAATCCCGGACGAGCCCTTTTGAAGAGCCTTTAACAATACAGGCGGATCTTGGGCAACTGGTTGGAGGGGCGACTGCTACCACTGGAGCGCAGGACCAGGTGGACAAGTGATTAAGGCAATGGACTGCTAATCCATTGTGCTCTGCACTAGTGGGTTCAGCATCGCACAACATGTATTAATTTCTTCCTTGGTTAAAAAACCTGTCCTTTTACCGGGACATAGGTTACCTTCAGACGAGTCCCTTGACACTTGTGGGGGTCGTAGAGCAAAACTGAGAACAGCATTGTGTTTGTGAGAGTCTCCCCTTTCCAAAGAATGGGCAAACTATTTTGTAGGTCAAACCGTTCTGAAGCTATAGACATTTGTATGAGAATACAGATTTTAGGGATGTGTCATGTTTTGACAAACATTGCTCTCGCTCTGCCACATTTCACCAAAAATGCAGAGGTGTAACATCAGCAGTTATGGTAGGACTGAGAAGCATCCAGTGCAAAATGTGTGACATTTCTAATTTAAAACTGAGAGATTCCAATGTTTTTTTGTTTTTTTATTCACATACCGGTGCGTCAATCGGATCAAATGAAATGAGATCCAATTGATTTTGATGTCTACTTTTTAATTGTTAAAATCTACATTTAGCTCTTTCTTCATTTGTTTCTTGCTGTTACAGCTAATGAAGATTGAATCTGAAAGACTCAGGAGATGAATTACAGAGTATTTGAACTGAAACCTGGTCAACTGCTTGGAAGATAGCTATGCTCACAAGTATACCACCAACACTCACGTGATCCACTGTGGCCTGGCAACATCGACCTGTCAATGCATATTCTCACCGTCATTGCTGGCGACTGCAAAACAATGTCTTGAAATAAATGGCTCGTTGGTCTAGGGGTATGATTCTCGCTTTGGGTGTGAGAGGTCCCGGGTTCAAATCCCGGACGAGCCCTTTTGAAGAGCCTTTAACAATACAGGCGGATCTTGGGCAACTGGTTGGAGGGGCGACTGCTACCACTGGAGCGCAGGACCAGGTGGACAAGTGATTAAGGCAATGGACTGCTAATCCATTGTGCTCTGCACTAGTGGGTTCAGCATCGCACAACATGTATTAATTTCTTCCTTGGTTAAAAAACCTGTCCTTTTACCGGGACATAGGTTACCTTCAGACGAGTCCCTTGACACTTGTGGGGGTCGTAGAGCAAAACTGAGAACAGCATTGTGTTTGTGAGAGTCTCCCCTTTCCAAAGAATGGGCAAACTATTTTGTAGGTCAAACCGTTCTGAAGCTATAGACATTTGTATGAGAATACAGATTTTAGGGATGTGTCATGTTTTGACAAACATTGCTCTCGCTCTGCCACATTTCACCAAAAATGCAGAGGTGTAACATCAGCAGTTATGGTAGGACTGAGAAGCATCCAGTGCAAAATGTGTGACATTTCTAATTTAAAACTGAGAGATTCCAATGTTTTTTAGTTTTTTTATTCACATACCGGTGCGTCAATCGGATCAAATGAAATGAGATCCAATTGATTTTGATGTCTACTTTTTAATTATTAAGATCTACATTTAGCTCTTTCTTCATTTGTTTCTTGCTGTTACAGCTAATGAAGATTGAATCTGAAAGACTCAGCAGATGAATTACAGAGTATTTGAACTGAAACCTGGTCAACTGCTTGGAAGATAGCTATGCTCACAAGTATACCACCAACACTCACGTGATCCACTGTGGCCTGGCAACATCGACCTGTCAATGCATATTCTCACCGTCATTGCTGGCGACTGCAAAACAATGTCTTGAAATAAATGGCTCGTTGGTCTAGGGGTATGATTCTCGCTTTGGGTGCGAGAGGTCCCGGGTTCAAATCCCGGACGAGCCCCTTTGAAGAGCCTTTAACAATGTGAGACAGGCGGATCTTGGGCAACTGGTTGGAGGGGCGACTGCTACCACTGGAGCGCAGGACCAGGTGGACAAGTGATTAAGGTAATGGACTGCTAATCCATTGTGCTCTGCACTAGTGGGTTCAGCATCGCACAACATGCATTCATTTCTTCCTTGGTTAAAAAACCTGTCCTTTTACCGGGACAAGTCCCTTGACACTTGTGGGGGTCGTAGAGCAAAACTGAGAACAGCATTGTGTTTGTGAGAGTCTCCCCTTTCCAAAGAATGGGCAAACTATTTTGTAGGTCAAACCGTTCTGAAGCTATAGACATTCGTATGAGAAGACAGATTTTAGGGATGTGTCATGTTTTGACAAACGTTGCTCTCGCTCTGCCACATTTCACCAAAAATGCAGAGGTGTAACATCAGCAGTTATGGTAGGACTGAGAAGCATCCAGTGCAAAATGTGTGACATTTCTAATTTAAAACTGAGAGATTCCAATGTTTTTTAGTTTTTTTATTCACATACCGGTGCGTCAATCGGATCAAATGAAATGAGATCCAATTGATTTTGATGTCTACTTTTTAATTGTTAAAATCTACATTTAGCTCTTTCTTCATTTGTTTCTTGCTGTTACAGCTAATGAAGATTGAATCTGAAAGACTCAGCAGATGAATTACAGAGTATTTGAACTGAAACCTGGTCAACTGCTTGGAAGATAGCTATGCTCACAAGTATACCACCAACACTCACGTGATCCACTGTGGCCTGGCAACATCGACCTGTCAATGCATATTCTCACCGTCATTGCTGGCGACTGCAAAACAATGTCTTGAAATAAATGGCTCGTTTGTCTAGGGGTATGATTCTCGCTTTGGGTGCGAGAGGTCCCGGGTTCAAATCCCGGACGAGCCCTTTTGAAGAGCCTTTAACAATACAGGCGGATCTTGGGCAACTGGTTGGAGGGGCGACTGCTACCACTGGAGTGCAGGACCAGGTGGACAAGTGATTAAGGCAATGGACTGCTAATCCATTGTGCTCTGCACTAGTGGGTTCAGCATCGCACAACATGTATTAATTTCTTCCTTGGTTAAAAAACCTGTCCTTTTACCGGGACATAGGTTACCTTCAGACGAGTCCCTTGACACTTGTGGGGGTCGTAGAGCAAAACTGAGAACAGCATTGTGTTTGTGAGAGTCTCCCCTTTCCAAAGAATGGGCAAACTATTTTGTAGGTCAAACCGTTCTGAAGCTATAGACATTTGTATGAGAATACAGATTTTAGGGATGTGTCATGTTTTGACAAACATTGCTCTCGCTCTGCCACATTTCACCAAAAATGCAGAGGTGTAACATCAGCAGTTATGGTAGGACTGAGAAGCATCCAGTGCAAAATGTGTGACATTTCTAATTTAAAACTGAGAGATTCCAATGTTTTTTTGTTTTTTTATTCACATACCGGTGCGTCAATCGGATCAAATGAAATGAGATCCAATTGATTTTGATGTCTACTTTTTAATTGTTAAAATCTACATTTAGCTCTTTCTTCATTTGTTTCTTGCTGTTACAGCTAATGAAGATTGAATCTGAAAGACTCAGGAGATGAATTACAGAGTATTTGAACTGAAACCTGGTCAACTGCTTGGAAGATAGCTATGCTCACAAGTATACCACCAACACTCACGTGATCCACTGTGGCCTGGCAACATCGACCTGTCAATGCATATTCTCACCGTCATTGCTGGCGACTGCAAAACAATGTCTTGAAATAAATGGCTCGTTGGTCTAGGGGTATGATTCTCGCTTTGGGTGTGAGAGGTCCCGGGTTCAAATCCCGGACGGGCCCTTTTGAAGAGCCTTTAACAATACAGGCGGATCTTGGGCAACTGGTTGGAGGGGCGACTGCTACCACTGGAGCGCAGGACCAGGTGGACAAGTGATTAAGGCAATGGACTGCTAATCCATTGTGCTCTGCACTAGTGGGTTCAGCATCGCACAACATGTATTAATTTCTTCCTTGGTTAAAAAACCTGTCCTTTTACCGGGACATAGGTTACCTTCAGACGAGTCCCTTGACACTTGTGGGGGTCGTTGAGCAAAACTGAGAACAGCATTGTGTTTGTGAGAGTCTCCCCTTTCCAAAGAATGGGCAAACTATTTTGTAGGTCAAACCGTTCTGAAGCTATAGACATTCGTATGAGAAGACAGATTTTAGGGATGTGTCATGTTTTGACAAACGTTGCTCTCGCTCTGCCACATTTCACCAAAAATGCAGAGGTGTAACATCAGCAGTTATGGTAGGACTGAGAAGCATCCAGTGCAAAATGTGTGACATTTCTAATTTAAAACTGAGAGATTCCAATGTTTTTTAGTTTTTTTATTCACATACCGGTGCGTCAATCGGATCAAATGAAATGAGATCCAATTGATTTTGATGTCTACTTTTTAATTGTTAAAATCTACATTTAGCTCTTTCTTCATTTGTTTCTTGCTGTTACAGCTAATGAAGATTGAATCTGAAAGACTCAGGAGATGAATTACAGAGTATTTGAACTGAAACCTGGTCAACTGCTTGGAAGATAGCTATGCTCACAAGTATACCACCAACACTCACGTGATCCACTGTGGCCTGGCAACATCGACCTGTCAATGCATATTCTCACCGTCATTGCTGGCGACTGCAAAACAATGTCTTGAAATAAATGGCTCGTTGGTCTAGGGGTATGATTCTCGCTTTGGGTGTGAGAGGTCCCGGGTTCAAATCCCGGACGGGCCCTTTTGAAGAGCCTTTAACAATACAGGCGGATCTTGGGCAACTGGTTGGAGGGGCGACTGCTACCACTGGAGCGCAGGACCAGGTGGACAAGTGATTAAGGCAATGGACTGCTAATCCATTGTGCTCTGCACTAGTGGGTTCAGCATCGCACAACATGTATTAATTTCTTCCTTGGTTAAAAAACCTGTCCTTTTACCGGGACATAGGTTACCTTCAGACGAGTCCCTTGACACTTGTGGGGGTCGTTGAGCAAAACTGAGAACAGCATTGTGTTTGTGAGAGTCTCCCCTTTCCAAAGAATGGGCAAACTATTTTGTAGGTCAAACCGTTCTGAAGCTATAGACATTCGTATGAGAAGACAGATTTTAGGGATGTGTCATGTTTTGACAAACGTTGCTCTCGCTCTGCCACATTTCACCAAAAATGCAGAGGTGTAACATCAGCAGTTATGGTAGGACTGAGAAGCATCCAGTGCAAAATGTGTGACATTTCTAATTTAAAACTGAGAGATTCCAATGTTTTTTAGTTTTTTTATTCACATACCGGTGCGTCAATCGGATCAAATGAAATGAGATCCAATTGATTTTGATGTCTACTTTTTAATTGTTAAAATCTACATTTAGCTCTTTCTTCATTTGTTTCTTGCTGTTACAGCTAATGAAGATTGAATCTGAAAGACTCAGCAGATGAATTACAGAGTATTTGAACTGAAACCTGGTCAACTGCTTGGAAGATAGCTATGCTCACAAGTATACCACCAACACTCACGTGATCCACTGTGGCCTGGCAACATCGACCTGTCAATGCATATTCTCACCGTCATTGCTGGCGACTGCAAAACAATGTCTTGAAATAAATGGCTCGTTTGTCTAGGGGTATGATTCTCGCTTTGGGTGCGAGAGGTCCCGGGTTCAAATCCCGGACGAGCCCTTTTGAAGAGCCTTTAACAATACAGGCGGATCTTGGGCAACTGGTTGGAGGGGCGACTGCTACCACTGGAGTGCAGGACCAGGTGGACAAGTGATTAAGGCAATGGACTGCTAATCCATTGTGCTCTGCACTAGTGGGTTCAGCATCGCACAACATGTATTAATTTCTTCCTTGGTTAAAAAACCTGTCCTTTTACCGGGACATAGGTTACCTTCAGACGAGTCCCTTGACACTTGTGGGGGTCGTAGAGCAAAACTGAGAACAGCATTGTGTTTGTGAGTCTCCCCTTTCCAAAGAATGGGCAAACTATTTTGTAGGTCAAACCGTTCTGAAGCTATAGACATTTGTATGAGAATACAGATTTTAGGGATGTGTCATGTTTTGACAAACATTGCTCTCGCTCTGCCACATTTCACCAAAAATGCAGAGGTGTAACATCAGCAGTTATGGTAGGACTGAGAAGCATCCAGTGCAAAATGTGTGACATTTCTAATTTAAAACTGAGAGATTCCAATGTTTTTTTGTTTTTTTATTCACATACCGGTGCGTCAATCGGATCAAATGAAATGAGATCCAATTGATTTTGATGTCTACTTTTTAATTGTTAAAATCTACATTTAGCTCTTTCTTCATTTGTTTCTTGCTGTTACAGCTAATGAAGATTGAATCTGAAAGACTCAGCAGATGAATTACAGAGTATTTGAACTGAAACCTGGTCAACTGCTTGGAAGATAGCTATGCTCACAAGTATACCACCAACACTCACGTGATCCACTGTGGCCTGGCAACATCGACCTGTCAATGCATATTCTCACCGTCATTGCTGGCGACTGCAAAACAATGTCTTGAAATAAATGGCTCGTTGGTCTAGGGGTATGATTCTCGCTTTGGGTGTGAGAGGTCCCGGGTTCAAATCCCGGACGAGCCCTTTTGAAGAGCCTTTAACAATACAGGCGGATCTTGGGCAACTGGTTGGAGGGGCGACTGCTACCACTGGAGTGCAGGACCAGGTGGACAAGTGATTAAGGCAATGGACTGCTAATCCATTGTGCTCTGCACTAGTGGGTTCAGCATCGCACAACATGTATTAATTTCTTCCTTGGTTAAAAAACCTGTCCTTTTACCGGGACATAGGTTACCTTCAGACGAGTCCCTTGACACTTGTGGGGGTCGTAGAGCAAAACTGAGAACAGCATTGTGTTTGTGAGAGTCTCCCCTTTCCAAAGAATGGGCAAACTATTTTGTAGGTCAAACCGTTCTGAAGCTATAGACATTTGTATGAGAATACAGATTTTAGGGATGTGTCATGTTTTGACAAACATTGCTCTCGCTCTGCCACATTTCACCAAAAATGCAGAGGTGTAACATCAGCAGTTATGGTAGGACTGAGAAGCATCCAGTGCAAAATGTGTGACATTTCTAATTTAAAACTGAGAGATTCCAATGTTTTTTAGTTTTTTTATTCACATACCGGTGCGTCAATCGGATCAAATGAAATGAGATCCAATTGATTTTGATGTCTACTTTTTAATTATTAAGATCTACATTTAGCTCTTTCTTCATTTGTTTCTTGCTGTTACAGCTAATGAAGATTGAATCTGAAAGACTCAGCAGATGAATTACAGAGTATTTGAACTGAAACCTGGTCAACTGCTTGGAAGATAGCTATGCTCACAAGTATACCACCAACACTCACGTGATCCACTGTGGCCTGGCAACATCGACCTGTCAATGCATATTCTCACCGTCATTGCTGGCGACTGCAAAACAATGTCTTGAAATAAATGGCTCGTTGGTCTAGGGGTATGATTCTCGCTTTGGGTGCGAGAGGTCCCGGGTTCAAATCCCGGACGAGCCCTTTTGAAGAGCCTTTAACAATGTGAGACAGGCGGATCTTGGGCAACTGGTTGGAGGGGCGACTGCTACCACTGGAGCGCAGGACCAGGTGGACAAGTGATTAAGGTAATGGACTGCTAATCCATTGTGCTCTGCACTAGTGGGTTCAGCATCGCACAACATGTATTCATTTCTTCCTTGGTTAAAAAACCTGTCCTTTTACCGGGACAAGTCCCTTGACACTTGTGGGGGTCGTAGAGCAAAACTGAGAACAGCATTGTGTTTGTGAGAGTCTCCCCTTTCCAAAGAATGGGCAAACTATTTTGTAGGTCAAACCGTTCTGAAGCTATAGACATTCGTATGAGAAGACAGATTTTAGGGATGTGTCATGTTTTGACAAACGTTGCTCTCGCTCTGCCACATTTCACCAAAAATGCAGAGGTGTAACATCAGCAGTTATGGTAGGACTGAGAAGCATCCAGTGCAAAATGTGTGACATTTCTAATTTAAAACTGAGAGATTCCAATGTTTTTTAGTTTTTTTATTCACATACCGGTGCGTCAATCGGATCAAATGAAATGAGATCCAATTGATTTTGATGTCTACTTTTTAATTGTTAAAATCTACATTTAGCTCTTTCTTCATTTGTTTCTTGCTGTTACAGCTAATGAAGATTGAATCTGAAAGACTCAGCAGATGAATTACAGAGTATTTGAACTGAAACCTGGTCAACTGCTTGGAAGATAGCTATGCTCACAAGTATACCACCAACACTCACGTGATCCACTGTGGCCTGGCAACATCGACCTGTCAATGCATATTCTCACCGTCATTGCTGGCGACTGCAAAACAATGTCTTGAAATAAATGGCTTGTTTGTCTAGGGTTATGATTCTCGCTTTGGGTGCGAGAGGTCCCGGGTTCAAATCCCGGACGAGCCCTTTTGAAGAGCCTTTAACAATACAGGCGGATCTTGGGCAACTGGTTGGAGGGGCGACTGCTACCACTGGAGTGCAGGACCAGGTGGACAAGTGATTAAGGCAATGGACTGCTAATCCATTGTGCTCTGCACTAGTGGGTTCAGCATCGCACAACATGTATTAATTTCTTCCTTGGTTAAAAAACCTGTCCTTTTACCGGGACATAGGTTACCTTCAGACGAGTCCCTTGACACTTGTGGGGGTCGTAGAGCAAAACTGAGAACAGCATTGTGTTTGTGAGAGTCTCCCCTTTCCAAAGAATGGGCAAACTATTTTGTAGGTCAAACCGTTCTGAAGCTATAGACATTTGTATGAGAATACAGATTTTAGGGATGTGTCATGTTTTGACAAACATTGCTCTCGCTCTGCCACATTTCACCAAAAATGCAGAGGTGTAACATCAGCAGTTATGGTAGGACTGAGAAGCATCCAGTGCAAAATGTGTGACATTTCTAATTTAAAACTGAGAGATTCCAATGTTTTTTTGTTTTTTTATTCACATACCGGTGCGTCAATCGGATCAAATGAAATGAGATCCAATTGATTTTGATGTCTACATTTTAATTGTTAAAATCTACATTTAGCTCTTTCTTCATTTGTTTCTTGCTGTTACAGCTAATGAAGATTGAATCTGAAAGACTCAGGAGATGAATTACAGAGTATTTGAACTGAAACCTGGTCAACTGCTTGGAAGATAGCTATGCTCACAAGTATACCACCAACACTCACGTGATCCACTGTGGCCTGGCAACATCGACCTGTCAATGCATATTCTCACCGTCATTGCTGGCGACTGCAAAACAATGTCTTGAAATAAATGGCTCGTTGGTCTAGGGGTATGATTCTCGCTTTGGGTGTGAGAGGTCCCGGGTTCAAATCCCGGACGAGCCCTTTTGAAGAGCCTTTAACAATACAGGCGGATCTTGGGCAACTGGTTGGAGGGGCGACTGCTACCACTGGAGCGCAGGACCAGGTGGACAAGTGATTAAGGCAATGGACTGCTAATCCATTGTGCTCTGCACTAGTGGGTTCAGCATCTCACAACATGTATTAATTTCTTCCTTGGTTAAAAAACCTGTCCTTTTACCGGGACATAGGTTACCTTCAGACGAGTCCCTTGACACTTGTGGGGGTCGTAGAGCAAAACTGAGAACAGCATTGTGTTTGTGAGAGTCTCCCCTTTCCAAAGAATGGGCAAACTATTTTGTAGGTCAAACCGGTCTGAAGCTATAGACATTTGTATGAGAATACAGATTTTAGGGATGTGCGCAGGACCAGGTGGACAAGTGATTAAGGCAATGGACTGCTAATCCATTGTGCTCTGCACTAGTGGGTTCAGCATCGCACAACATGTATTCATTTCTTCCTTGGTTAAAAAACCTGTCCTTTTACCGGGACAAGTCCCTTGACACTTGTGGGGGTCGTAGAGCAAAACTGAGAACAGCATTGTGTTTGTGAGAGTCTCCCCTTTCCAAAGAATGGGCAAACTATTTTGTAGGTCAAACCGTTCTGAAGCTATATACATTCGTATGAGAAGACAGATTTTAGGGATGTGTCATGTTTTGACAAACGTTGCTCTCGCTCTGCCACATTTCACCAAAAATGCAGAGGTGTAACATCAGCAGTTATGGTAGGACTGAGAAGCATCCAGTGCAAAATGTGTGACATTTCTAATTTAAAACTGAGAGATTCCAATGTTTTTTAGTTTTTTTATTCACATACCGGTGCGTCAATCGGATCAAATGAAATGAGATCCAATTGATTTTGATGTCTACTTTTTAATTGTTAAAATCTACATTTAGCTCTTTCTTCATTTGTTTCTTGCTGTTACAGCTAATGAAGATTGAATCTGAAAGACTCAGCAGATGAATTACAGAGTATTTGAACTGAAACCTGGTCAACTGCTTGGAAGATAGCTATGCTCACAAGTATACCACCAACACTCACGTGATCCACTGTGGCCTGGCAACATCGACCTGTCAATGCATATTCTCACCGTCATTGCTGGCGACTGCAAAACAATGTCTTGAAATAAATGGCTTGTTTGTCTAGGGGTATGATTCTCGCTTTGGGTGCGAGAGGTCCCGGGTTCAAATCCCGGACGAGCCCTTTTGAAGAGCCTTTAACAATACAGGCGGATCTTGGGCAACTGGTTGGAGGGGCGACTGCTACCACTGGAGTGCAGGACCAGGTGGACAAGTGATTAAGGCAATGGACTGCTAATCCATTGTGCTCTGCACTAGTGGGTTCAGCATCGCACAACATGTATTAATTTCTTCCTTGGTTAAAAAACCTGTCCTTTTACCGGGACATAGGTTACCTTCAGACGAGTCCCTTGACACTTGTGGGGGTCGTAGAGCAAAACTGAGAACAGCATTGTGTTTGTGAGAGTCTCCCCTTTCCAAAGAATGGGCAAACTATTTTGTAGGTCAAACCGTTCTGAAGCTATAGACATTTGTATGAGAATACAGATTTTAGGGATGTGTCATGTTTTGACAAACATTGCTCTCGCTCTGCCACATTTCACCAAAAATGCAGAGGTGTAACATCAGCAGTTATGGTAGGACTGAGAAGCATCCAGTGCAAAATGTGTGACATTTCTAATTTAAAACTGAGAGATTCCAATGTTTTTTTGTTTTTTTATTCACATACCGGTGCGTCAATCGGATCAAATGAAATGAGATCCAATTGATTTTGATGTCTACTTTTTAATTGTTAAAATCTACATTTAGCTCTTTCTTCATTTGTTTCTTGCTGTTACAGCTAATGAAGATTGAATCTGAAAGACTCAGGAGATGAATTACAGAGTATTTGAACTGAAACCTGGTCAACTGCTTGGAAGATAGCTATGCTCACAAGTATACCACCAACACTCACGTGATCCACTGTGGCCTGGCAACATCGACCTGTCAATGCATATTCTCACCGTCATTGCTGGCGACTGCAAAACAATGTCTTGAAATAAATGGCTCGTTGGTCTAGGGGTATGATTCTCGCTTTGGGTGTGAGAGGTCCCGGGTTCAAATCCCGGACGAGCCCTTTTGAAGAGCCTTTAACAATACAGGCGGATCTTGGGCAACTGGTTGGAGGGGCGACTGCTACCACTGGAGCGCAGGACCAGGTGGACAAGTGATTAAGGCAATGGACTGCTAATCCATTGTGCTCTGCACTAGTGGGTTCAGCATCTCACAACATGTATTAATTTCTTCCTTGGTTAAAAAACCTGTCCTTTTACCGGGACATAGGTTACCTTCAGACGAGTCCCTTGACACTTGTGGGGGTCGTAGAGCAAAACTGAGAACAGCATTGTGTTTGTGAGAGTCTCCCCTTTCCAAAGAATGGGCAAACTATTTTGTAGGTCAAACCGGTCTGAAGCTATAGACATTTGTATGAGAATACAGATTTTAGGGATGTGCGCAGGACCAGGTGGACAAGTGATTAAGGCAATGGACTGCTAATCCATTGTGCTCTGCACTAGTGGGTTCAGCATCGCACAACATGTATTCATTTCTTCCTTGGTTAAAAAACCTGTCCTTTTACCGGGACAAGTCCCTTCACACTTGTGGGGGTCGTAGAGCAAAACTGAGAACAGCATTGTGTTTGTGAGAGTCTCCCCTTTCCAAAGAATGGGCAAACTATTTTGTAGGTCAAACCGTTCTGAAGCTATAGACATTCGTATGAGAAGACAGATTTTAGGGATGTGTCATGTTTTGACAAACGTTGCTCTCGCTCTGCCACATTTCACCAAAAATGCAGAGGTGTAACATCAGCAGTTATGGTAGGACTGAGAAGCATCCAGTGCAAAATGTGTGACATTTCTAATTTAAAACTGAGAGATTCCAATGTTTTTTAGTTTTTTTATTCACATACCGGTGCGTCAATCGGATCAAATGAAATGAGATCCAATTGATTTTGATGTCTACTTTTTAATTGTTAAAATCTACATTTAGCTCTTTCTTCATTTGTTTCTTGCTGTTACAGCTAATGAAGATTGAATCTGAAAGACTCAGCAGATGAATTACAGAGTATTTGAACTGAAACCTGGTCAACTGCTTGGAAGATAGCTATGCTCACAAGTATACCACCAACACTCACGTGATCCACTGTGGCCTGGCAACATCGACCTGTCAATGCATATTCTCACCGTCATTGCTGGCGACTGCAAAACAATGTCTTGAAATAAATGGCTTGTTTGTCTAGGGGTATGATTCTCGCTTTGGGTGCGAGAGGTCCCGGGTTCAAATCCCGGACGAGCCCTTTTGAAGAGCCTTTAACAATACAGGCGGATCTTGGGCAACTGGTTGGAGGGGCGACTGCTACCACTGGAGTGCAGGACCAGGTGGACAAGTGATTAAGGCAATGGACTGCTAATCCATTGTGCTCTGCACTAGTGGGTTCAGCATCGCACAACATGTATTAATTTCTTCCTTGGTTAAAAAACCTGTCCTTTTACCGGGACATAGGTTACCTTCAGACGAGTCCCTTGACACTTGTGGGGGTCGTAGAGCAAAACTGAGAACAGCATTGTGTTTGTGAGAGTCTCCCCTTTCCAAAGAATGGGCAAACTATTTTGTAGGTCAAACCGTTCTGAAGCTATAGACATTTGTATGAGAATACAGATTTTAGGGATGTGTCATGTTTTGACAAACATTGCTCTCGCTCTGCCACATTTCACCAAAAATGCAGAGGTGTAACATCAGCAGTTATGGTAGGACTGAGAAGCATCCAGTGCAAAATGTGTGACATTTCTAATTTAAAACTGAGAGATTCCAATGTTTTTTTGTTTTTTTATTCACATACCGGTGCGTCAATCGGATCAAATGAAATGAGATCCAATTGATTTTGATGTCTACTTTTTAATTGTTAAAATCTACATTTAGCTCTTTCTTCATTTGTTTCTTGCTGTTACAGCTAATGAAGATTGAATCTGAAAGACTCAGGAGATGAATTACAGAGTATTTGAACTGAAACCTGGTCAACTGCTTGGAAGATAGCTATGCTCACAAGTATACCACCAACACTCACGTGATCCACTGTGGCCTGGCAACATCGACCTGTCAATGCATATTCTCACCGTCATTGCTGGCGACTGCAAAACAATGTCTTGAAATAAATGGCTCGTTGGTCTAGGGGTATGATTCTCGCTTTGGGTGTGAGAGGTCCCGGGTTCAAATCCCGGACGAGCCCTTTTGAAGAGCCTTTAACAATACAGGCGGATCTTGGGCAACTGGTTGGAGGGGCGACTGCTACCACTGGAGCGCAGGACCAGGTGGACAAGTGATTAAGGCAATGGACTGCTAATCCATTGTGCTCTGCACTATTGGGTTCAGCATCGCACAACATGTATTAATTTCTTCCTTGGTTAAAAAACCTGTCCTTTTACCGGGACATAGGTTACCTTCAGACGAGTCCCTTGACACTTGTGGGGGTCGTAGAGCAAAACTGAGAACAGCATTGTGTTTGTGAGAGTCTCCCCTTTCCAAAGAATGGGCAAACTATTTTGTAGGTCAAACCGTTCTGAAGCTATAGACATTTGTATGAGAATACAGATTTTAGGGATGTGTCATGTTTTGACAAACATTGCTCTCGCTCTGCCACATTTCACCAAAAATGCAGAGGTGTAACATCAGCAGTTATGGTAGGACTGAGAAGCATCCAGTGCAAAATGTGTGACATTTCTATTTTAAAACTGAGAGATTCCAATGTTTTTTAGTTTTTTTATTCACATACCGGTGCGTCAATCGGATCAAATGAAATGAGATCCAATTGATTTTGATGTCTACTTTTTAATTATTAAGATCTACATTTAGCTCTTTCTTCATTTGTTTCTTGCTGTTACAGCTAATGAAGATTGAATCTGAAAGACTCAGCAGATGAATTACAGAGTATTTGAACTGAAACCTGGTCAACTGCTTGGAAGATAGCTATGCTCACAAGTATACCACCAACACTCACGTGATCCACTGTGGCCTGGCAACATCGACCTGTCAATGCATATTCTCACCGTCATTGCTGGCGACTGCAAAACAATGCCTTGAAATAAATGGCTCGTTGGTCTAGGGGTATGATTCTCGCTTTGGGTGCGAGAGGTCCCGGGTTCAAATCCCGGACGAGCCCTTTTGAAGAGCCTTTAACAATGTGAGACAGGCGGATCTTGGGCAACTGGTTGGAGGGGCGACTGCTACCACTGGAGCGCAGGACCAGGTGGACAAGTGATTAAGGTAATGGACTGCTAATCCATTGTGCTCTGCACTAGTGGGTTCAGCATCGCACAACATGTATTCATTTCTTCCTTGGTTAAAAAACCTGTCCTTTTACCGGGACAAGTCCCTTGACACTTGTGGGCAAAACTGAGAACAGCATTGTGTTTGTGAGAGTCTCCCCTTTCCAAAGAATGGGCAAACTATTTTGTAGGTCAAACCGTTCTGAAGCTATAGACATTCGTATGAGAAGACAGATTTTAGGGATGTGTCATGTTTTGACAAACGTTGCTCTCGCTCTGCCACATTTCACCAAAAATGCAGAGGTGTAACATCAGCAGTTATGGTAGGACTGAGAAGCATCCAGTGCAAAATGTGTGACATTTCTAATTTAAAACTGAGAGATTCCAATGTTTTTTAGTTTTTTTATTCACATACCGGTGCGTCAATCGGATCAAATGAAATGAGATCCAATTGATTTTGATGTCTACTTTTTAATTGTTAAAATCTACATTTAGCTCTTTCTTCATTTGTTTCTTGCTGTTACAGCTAATGAAGATTGAATCTGAAAGACTCAGCAGATGAATTACAGAGTATTTGAACTGAAACCTGGTCAACTGCTTGGAAGATAGCTATGCTCACAAGTATACCACCAACACTCACGTGATCCACTGTGGCCTGGCAACATCGACCTGTCAATGCATATTCTCACCGTCATTGCTGGCGACTGCAAAACAATGTCTTGAAATAAATGGCTCGTTGGTCTAGGGGTATGATTCTCGCTTTGGGTGCGAGAGGTCCCGGGTTCAAATCCCGGACGAGCCCTTTTGAAGAGCCTTTAACAATGTGAGACAGGCGGATCTTGGGCAACTGGTTGGAGGGGCGACTGCTACCACTGGAGCGCAGGACCAGGTGGACAAGTGATTAAGGTAATGGACTGCTAATCCATTGTGCTCTGCACTAGTGGGTTCAGCATCGCACAACATGTATTCATTTCTTCCTTGGTTAAAAAACCTGTCCTTTTACCGGGACATAGGTTACCTTCAGACGAGTCCCTTGACACTTGTGGGGGTCGTAGAGCAAAACTGAGAACAGCATTGTGTTTGTGAGAGTCTCCCCTTTCCAAAGAATGGGCAAACTATTTTGTAGGTCAAACCGTTCTGAAGCTATAGACATTCGTATGAGAAGACAGATTTTAGGGATGTGTCATGTTTTGACAAACGTTGCTCTCGCTCTGCCACATTTCACCAAAAATGCAGAGGTGTAACATCAGCAGTTATGGTAGGACTGAGAAGCATCCAGTGCAAAATGTGTGACATTTCTAATTTAAAACTGAGAGATTCCAATGTTTTTTAGTTTTTTTATTCACATACCGGTGCGTCAATCGGATCAAATGAAATGAGATCCAATTGATTTTGATGTCTACTTTTTAATTGTTAAAATCTACATTTAGCTCTTTCTTCATTTGTTTCTTGCTGTTACAGCTAATGAAGATTGAATCTGAAAGACTCAGCAGATGAATTACAGAGTATTTGAACTGAAACCTGGTCAACTGCTTGGAAGATAGCTATGCTCACAAGTATACCACCAACACTCACGTGATCCACTGTGGCCTGGCAACATCGACCTGTCAATGCATATTCTCACCGTCATTGCTGGCGACTGCAAAACAATGTCTTGAAATAAATGGCTCGTTTGTCTAGGGGTATGATTCTCGCTTTGGGTGCGAGAGGTCCCGGGTTCAAATCCCGGACGAGCCCTTTTGAAGAGCCTTTAACAATACAGGCGGATCTTGGGCAACTGGTTGGAGGGGCGACTGCTACCACTGGAGTGCAGGACCAGGTGGACAAGTGATTAAGTTAATGGACTGCTAATCCATTGTGCTCTGCACTAGTGGGTTCAGCATCGCACAACATGTATTAATTTCTTCCTTGGTTAAAAAACCTGTCCTTTTACCGGGACATAGGTTACCTTCAGACGAGTCCCTTGACACTTGTGGGGGTCGTAGAGCAAAACTGAGAACAGCATTGTGTTTGTGAGAGTCTCCCCTTTCCAAAGAATGGGCAAACTATTTTGTAGGTCAAACCGTTCTGAAGCTATAGACATTCGTATGAGAAGACAGATTTTAGGGATGTGTCATGTTTTGACAAACATTGCTCTCGCTCTGCCACATTTCACCAAAAATGCAGAGGTGTAACATCAGCAGTTATGGTAGGACTGAGAAGCATCCAGTGCAAAATGTGTGACATTTCTAATTTAAAACTGAGAGATTCCAATGTTTTTTTATTTTTTTATTCACATACCGGTGCGTCAATCGGATCAAATGAAATGAGATCCAATTGATTTTGATGTCTACTTTTTAATTGTTAAAATCTACATTTAGTTCTTTCTTCATTTGTTTCTTGCTGTTACTGCTAATGAAGATTGAATCTGAAAGACTCAGCAGATGAATTACAGAGTATTTGAACTGAAACCTGGTCAACTGCTTGGAAGATAGCTATGCTCACAAGTATACCACCAACACTCACGTGATCCACTGTGGCCTGGCAACATCGACCTGTCAATGCATATTCTCACCGTCATTGCTGGCGACTGCAAAACAATGTCTTGAAATAAATGGCTCGTTGGTCTAGGGGTATGATTCTCGCTTTGGGTGCGAGAGGTCCCGGGTTCAAATCCCGGACGAGCCCTTTTGAAGAGCCTTTAACAATACAGGCGGATCTTGGGCAACTGGTTGGAGGGGCGACTGCTACCACTGGAGCGCAGGACCAGGTGGACAAGTGATTAAGGCAATGGACTGCTAATCCATTGTGCTCTGCACTAGTGGGTTCAGCATAACACAACATGTATTAATTTCTTCCTTGGTTAAAAAACATGTCCTTTTACCGGGACATAGGTTACCTTCAGACGAGTCCCTTGACACTTGTGGGGGTCGTAGAGCAAAACTGAGAACAGCATTGTGTTTGTGAGAGTCTCCCCTTTCCAAAGAATGGGCAAACTATTTTGTAGGTCAAACCGTTCTGAAGCTATAGACATTTGTATGAGAATACAGATTTTAGGGATGTGTCATGTTTTGACAAACATTGCTCTCGCTCTGCCACATTTCACCAAAAATGCAGAGGTGTAACATCAGCAGTTATGGTAGGACTGAGAAGCATCCAGTGCAAAATGCGTGACATTTCTAATTTAAAACTGAGAGATTCCAATGTTTTTTTATTTTTTTATTCACATACCGGTGCGTCAATCGGATCAAATGAAATGAGATCCAATTGATTTTGATGTCTACTTTTTAATTGTTAAAATCTACATTTAGTTCTTTCTTCATTTGTTTCTTGCTGTTACAGCTAATGAAGATTGAATCTGAAAGACTCAGCAGATGAATTACAGAGTATTTGAACTGAAACCTGGTCAACTGCTTGGAAGATAGCTATGCTCACAAGTATACCACCAACACTCAAGTGATCCACTGTGGCCTGGCAACATCGACCTGTCAATGCATATTCTCACCGTCATTGCTGGCGACTGCAAAACAATGTCTTGAAATAAATGGCTCGTTGGTCTAGGGGTATGATTCTCGCTTTGGGTGCGAGAGGTCCCGGGTTCAAATCCCGGACGAGCCCTTTTGAAGAGCCTTTAACAATACAGGCGGATCTTGGGCAACTGGTTGGAGGGGCGACTGCTACCACTGGAGCGCAGGACCAGGTGGACAAGTGATTAAGGCAATGGACTGCTAATCCATTGTGCTCTGCACTAGTGGGTTCAGCATAACACAACATGTATTAATTTCTTCCTTGGTTAAAAAACATGTCCTTTTACCGGGACATAGGTTACCTTCAGACGAGTCCCTTGACACTTGTGGGGGTCGTAGAGCAAAACTGAGAACAGCATTGTGTTTGTGAGAGTCTCCCCTTTCCAAAGAATGGGCAAACTATTTTGTAGGTCAAACCGTTCTGAAGCTATAGACATTTGTATGAGAATACAGATTTTAGGGATGTGTCATGTTTTGACAAACATTGCTCTCGCTCTGCCACATTTCACCAAAAATGCAGAGGTGTAACATCAGCAGTTATGGTAGGACTGAGAAGCATCCAGTGCAAAATGCGTGACATTTCTAATTTAAAACTGAGAGATTCCAATGTTTTTTTATTTTTTTATTCACATACCGGTGCGTCAATCGGATCAAATGAAATGAGATCCAATTGATTTTGATGTCTACTTTTTAATTGTTAAAATCTACATTTAGTTCTTTCTTCATTTGTTTCTTGCTGTTACAGCTAATGAAGATTGAATCTGAAAGACTCAGCAGATGAATTACAGAGTATTTGAACTGAAACCTGGTCAACTGCTTGGAAGATAGCTATGCTCACAAGTATACCACCAACACTCAAGTGATCCACTGTGGCCTGGCAACATCGACCTGTCAATGCATATTCTCACCGTCATTGCTGGTGACTGCAAAACAATGTCTTGAAATAAATGGCTCGTTGGTCTAGGGGTATGATTCTCGCTTTGGGTGCGAGAGGTCCCGGGTTCAAATCCCGGACGAGCCTTTTTGAAGAGCCTTTAACAATGTGAGACAGGCGGATCTTGGGCAACTGGTTGGAGGGGCGACTGCTACCACTGGAGCGCAGGACCAGGTGGACAAGTGATTAAGGTAATGGACTGCTAATCCATTGTGCTCTGCACTAGTGGGTTCAGCATCGCACAACATGTATTAATTTCTTCCTTGGTTAAAAAACCTGTCCTTTTACCGGGACAAGTCCCTTGACACTTGTGGGGGTCGTAGAGCAAAACTGAGAACAGCATTGTGTTTGTGAGAGTCTCCCCTTTCCAAAGAATGGGCAAACTATTTTGTAGGTCAAACCGTTCTGAAGCTATAGACATTTGTATGAGAATACAGATTTTAGGGATGTGTCATGTTTTGACAAACATTGCTCTCGCTCTGCCACATTTCACCAAAAATGCAGAGGTGTAACATCAGCAGTTATGGTAGGACTGAGAAGCATCCAGTGCAAAATGTGTGACATTTCTAATTTAAAACTGAGAGATTCCAATGTTTTTTTATTTTTTTATTCACATACCGGTGCGTCAATCGGATCAAATGAAATGAGATCCAATTGATTTTGATGTCTACTTTTTAATTGTTAAAATCTACATTTAGTTCTTTCTTCATTTGTTTCTTGCTGTTACAGCTAATGAAGATTGAATCTGAAAGACTCAGCAGATGAATTACAGAGTATTTGAACTGAAACCTGGTCAACTGCTTGGAAGATAGCTATGCTCACAAGTATACCACCAACACTCAAGTGATCCACTGTGGCCTGGCAACATCGACCTGTCAATGCATATTCTCACCGTCATTGCTGGTGACTGCAAAACAATGTCTTGAAATAAATGGCTCGTTGGTCTAGGGGTATGATTCTCGCTTTGGGTGCGAGAGGTCCCGGGTTCAAATCCCGGACGAGCCCTTTTGAAGAGCCTTTAACAATGTGAGACAGGCGGATCTTGGGCAACTGGTTGGAGGGGCGACTGCTACCACTGGAGCGCAGGACCAGGTGGACAAGTGATTAAGGTAATGGACTGCTAATCCATTGTGCTCTGCACTAGTGGGTTCAGCATCGCACAACATGTATTAATTTCTTCCTTGGTTAAAAAACCTGTCCTTTTACCGGGACATAGGTTACCTTCAGACGAGTCCCTTGACACTTGTGGGGGTCGTAGAGCAAAACTGAGAACAGCATTGTGTTTGTGAGAGTCTCCCCTTTCCAAAGAATGGGCAAACTATTTTGTAGGTCAAACCGTTCTGAAGCTATAGACATTTGTATGAGAATACAGATTTTAGGGATGTGTCATGTTTTGACAAACATTGCTCTCGCTCTGCCACATTTCACCAAAAATGCAGAGGTGTAACATCAGCAGTTATGGTAGGACTGAGAAGCATCCAGTGCAAAATGTGTGACATTTCTAATTTAAAACTGAGAGATTCCAATGTTTTTTTGTTTTTTTATTCACATACCGGTGCGTCAATCGGATCAAATGAAATGAGATCCAATTGATTTTGATGTCTACTTTTTAATTGTTATAATCTACATTTAGCTCTTTCTTCATTTGTTTCTTGCTGTTACAGCTAATGAAGATTGAATCTGAAAGATTCAGGAGATGAATTACAGAGTATTTGAACTGAAACCTGGTCAACTGCTTGGAAGATAGCTATGCTCACAAGTATACCACCAACACTCACGTGATCCACTGTGGCCTGGCAACATCGACCTGTCAATGCATATTCTCACCGTCATTGCTGGCGACTGCAAAACAATGTCTTGAAATAAATGGCTCGTTGGTCTAGGGGTATGATTCTCGCTTTGGGTGCGAGAGGTCCCGGGTTCAAATCCCGGACGAGCCCTTTTGAAGAGCCTTTAACAATGTGAGACAGGCGGATCTTGGGCAACTGGTTGGAGGGGCGACTGCTACCACTGGAGCGCAGGACCAGGTGGACAAGTGATTAAGGTAATGGACTGCTAATCCATTGTGCTCTGCACTAGTGGGTTCAGCATCGCACAACATGTATTAATTTCTTCCTTGGTTAAAAAACCTGTCCTTTTACCGGGACAAGTCCCTTGACACTTGTGGGGGTCGTAGAGCAAAACTGAGAACAGCATTGTGTTTGTGAGAGTCTCCCCTTTCCAAAGAATGGGCAAACTATTTTGTAGGTCAAACCGTTCTGAAGCTATAGACATTTGTATGAGAATACAGATTTTAGGGATGTGTCATGTTTTGACAAACATTGCTCTCGCTCTGCCACATTTCACCAAAAATGCAGAGGTGTAACATCAGCAGTTATGGTAGGACTGAGAAGCATCCAGTGCAAAATGTGTGACATTTCTAATTTAAAACTGAGAGATTCCAATGTTTTTTTATTCACATACCGGTGCGTCAATCGGATCAAATGAAATGAGATCCAATTGATTTTGATGTCTACTTTTTAATTGTTATAATCTACATTTAGCTCTTTCTTCATTTGTTTCTTGCTGTTACAGCTAATGAAGATTGAATCTGAAAGATTCAGGAGATGAATTACAGAGTATTTGAACTGAAACCTGGTCAACTGCTTGGAAGATAGCTATGCTCACAAGTATACCACCAACACTCACGTGATCCACTGTGGCCTGGCAACATCGACCTGTCAATGCATATTCTCACCGTCATTGCTGGCGACTGCAAAACAATGTCTTGAAATAAATGGCTCGTTGGTCTAGGGGTATGATTCTCGCTTTGGGTGCGAGAGGTCCCGGGTTCAAATCCCGGACGAGCCCTTTTGAAGAGCCTTTAACAATGTGAGACAGGCGGATCTTGGGCAACTGGTTGGAGGGGCGACTGCTACCACTGGAGCGCAGGACCAGGTGGACAAGTGATTAAGGTAATGGACTGCTAATCCATTGTGCTCTGCACTAGTGGGTTCAGCATCGCACAACATGTATTAATTTCTTCCTTGGTTAAAAAACCTGTCCTTTTACCGGGACAAGTCCCTTGACACTTGTGGGGGTCGTAGAGCAAAACTGAGAACAGCATTGTGTTTGTGAGAGTCTCCCCTTTCCAAAGAATGGGCAAACTATTTTGTAGGTCAAACCGTTCTGAAGCTATAGACATTTGTATGAGAATACAGATTTTAGGGATGTGTCATGTTTTGACAAACATTGCTCTCGCTCTGCCACATTTCACCAAAAATGCAGAGGTGTAACATCAGCAGTTATGGTAGGACTGAGAAGCATCCAGTGCAAAATGTGTGACATTTCTAATTTAAAACTGAGAGATTCCAATGTTTTTTTATTTTTTTATTCACATACCGGTGCGTCAATCGGATCAAATGAAATGAGATCCAATTGATTTTGATGTCTACTTTTTAATTGTTAAAATCTACATTTAGTTCTTTCTTCATTTGTTTCTTGCTGTTACAGCTAATGAAGATTGAATCTGAAAGACTCAGCAGATGAATTACAGAGTATTTGAACTGAAACCTGGTCAACTGCTTGGAAGATAGCTATGCTCACAAGTATACCACCAACACTCAAGTGATCCACTGTGGCCTGGCAACATCGACCTGTCAATGCATATTCTCACCGTCATTGCTGGTGACTGCAAAACAATGTCTTGAAATAAATGGCTCGTTGGTCTAGGGGTATGATTCTCGCTTTGGGTGCGAGAGGTCCCGGGTTCAAATCCCGGACGAGCCCTTTTGAAGAGCCTTTAACAATGTGAGACAGGCGGATCTTGGGCAACTGGTTGGAGGGGCGACTGCTACCACTGGAGCGCAGGACCAAGTGGACAAGTGATTAAGGTAATGGACAAGTGATTAAGGTAATGGACTGCTAATCCATTGTGCTCTGCACTAGTGGGTTCAGCATCGCACAACATGTATTAATTTCTTCCTTGGTTAAAAAACCTGTCCTTTTACCGGGACATAGGTTACCTTCAGACGAGTCCCTTGACACTTGTGGGGGTCGTAGAGCAAAACTGAGAACAGCATTGTGTTTGTGAGAGTCTCCCCTTTCCAAAGAATGGGCAAACTATTTTGTAGGTCAAACCGTTCTGAAGCTATAGACATTTGTATGAGAATACAGATTTTAGGGATGTGTCATGTTTTGACAAACATTGCTCTCGCTCTGCCACATTTCACCAAAAATGCAGAGGTGTAACATCAGCAGTTATGGTAGGACTGAGAAGCATCCAGTGCAAAATGTGTGACATTTCTAATTTAAAACTGAGAGATTCCAATGTTTTTTTATTTTTTTATTCACATACCGGTGCGTCAATCGGATCAAATGAAATGAGATCCAATTGATTTTGATGTCTACTTTTTAATTGTTAAAATCTACATTTAGTTCTTTCTTCATTTGTTTCTTGCTGTTACAGCTAATGAAGATTGAATCTGAAAGACTCAGCAGATGAATTACAGAGTATTTGAACTGAAACCTGGTCAACTGCTTGGAAGATAGCTATGCTCACAAGTATACCACCAACACTCAAGTGATCCACTGTGGCCTGGCAACATCGACCTGTCAATGCATATTCTCACCGTCATTGCTGGTGACTGCAAAACAATGTCTTGAAATAAATGGCTCGTTGGTCTAGGGGTATGATTCTCGCTTTGGGTGCGAGAGGTCCCGGGTTCAAATCCCGGACGAGCCCTTTTGAAGAGCCTTTAACAATGTGAGACAGGCGGATCTTGGGCAACTGGTTGGAGGGGCGACTGCTACCACTGGAGCGCAGGACCAGGTGGACAAGTGATTAAGGTAATGGACTGCTAATCCATTGTGCTCTGCACTAGTGGGTTCAGCATCGCACAACATGTATTAATTTCTTCCTTGGTTAAAAAACCTGTCCTTTTACCGGGACATAGGTTACCTTCAGACGAGTCCCTTGACACTTGTGGGGGTCGTAGAGCAAAACTGAGAACAGCATTGTGTTTGTGAGAGTCTCCCCTTTCCAAAGAATGGGCAAACTATTTTGTAGGTCAAACCGTTCTGAAGCTATAGACATTTGTATGAGAATACAGATTTTAGGGATGTGTCATGTTTTGACAAACATTGCTCTCGCTCTGCCACATTTCACCAAAAATGCAGAGGTGTAACATCAGCAGTTATGGTAGGACTGAGAAGCATCCAGTGCAAAATGTGTGACATTTCTAATTTAAAACTGAGAGATTCCAATGTTTTTTTGTTTTTTTATTCACATACCGGTGCGTCAATCGGATCAAATGAAATGAGATCCAATTGATTTTGATGTCTACTTTTTAATTGTTATAATCTACATTTAGCTCTTTCTTCATTTGTTTCTTGCTGTTACAGCTAATGAAGATTGAATCTGAAAGATTCAGGAGATGAATTACAGAGTATTTGAACTGAAACCTGGTCAACTGCTTGGAAGATAGCTATGCTCACAAGTATACCACCAACACTCACGTGATCCACTGTGGCCTGGCAACATCGACCTGTCAATGCATATTCTCACCGTCATTGCTGGCGACTGCAAAACAATGTCTTGAAATAAATGGCTCGTTGGTCTAGGGGTATGATTCTCGCTTTGGGTGCGAGAGGTCCCGGGTTCAAATCCCGGACGAGCCCTTTTGAAGAGCCTTTAACAATGTGAGACAGGCGGATCTTGGGCAACTGGTTGGAGGGGCGACTGCTACCACTGGAGCGCAGGACCAGGTGGACAAGTGATTAAGGTAATGGACTGCTAATCCATTGTGCTCTGCACTAGTGGGTTCAGCATCGCACAACATGTATTAATTTCTTCCTTGGTTAAAAAACCTGTCCTTTTACCGGGACAAGTCCCTTGACACTTGTGGGGGTCGTAGAGCAAAACTGAGAACAGCATTGTGTTTGTGAGAGTCTCCCCTTTCCAAAGAATGGGCAAACTATTTTGTAGGTCAAACCGTTCTGAAGCTATAGACATTTGTATGAGAATACAGATTTTAGGGATGTGTCATGTTTTGACAAACATTGCTCTCGCTCTGCCACATTTCACCAAAAATGCAGAGGTGTAACATCAGCAGTTATGGTAGGACTGAGAAGCATCCAGTGCAAAATGTGTGACATTTCTAATTTAAAACTGAGAGATTCCAATGTTTTTTTATTTTTTTATTCACATACCGGTGCGTCAATCGGATCAAATGAAATGAGATCCAATTGATTTTGATGTCTACTTTTTAATTGTTAAAATCTACATTTAGTTCTTTCTTCATTTGTTTCTTGCTGTTACAGCTAATGAAGATTGAATCTGAAAGACTCAGCAGATGAATTACAGAGTATTTGAACTGAAACCTGGTCAACTGCTTGGAAGATAGCTATGCTCACAAGTATACCACCAACACTCAAGTGATCCACTGTGGCCTGGCAACATCGACCTGTCAATGCATATTCTCACCGTCATTGCTGGTGACTGCAAAACAATGTCTTGAAATAAATGGCTCGTTGGTCTAGGGGTATGATTCTCGCTTTGGGTGCGAGAGGTCCCGGGTTCAAATCCCGGATGAGCCCTTTTGAAGAGCCTTTAACAATGTGAGACAGGCGGATCTTGGGCAACTGGTTGGAGGGGCGACTGCTACCACTGGAGCGCAGGACCAGGTGGACAAGTGATTAAGGTAATGGACTGCTAATCCATTGTGCTCTGCACTAGTGGGTTCAGCATCGCACAACATGTATTAATTTCTTCCTTGGTTAAAAAACCTGTCCTTTTACCGGGACAAGTCCCTTGACACTTGTGGGGGTCGTAGAGCAAAACTGAGAACAGCATTGTGTTTGTGAGAGTCTCCCCTTTCCAAAGAATGGGCAAACTATTTTGTAGGTCAAACCGTTCTGAAGCTATAGACATTCGTATGAGAAGACAGATTTTAGGGATGTGTCATGTTTTGACAAACGTTGCTCTCGCTCTGCCACATTTCACCAAAAATGCAGAGGTGTAACATCAGCAGTTATGGTAGGACTGAGAAGCATCCAGTGCAAAATGTGTGACATTTCTAATTTAAAACTGAGAGATTCCAATGTTTTTTTGTTTTTTTATTCACATACCGGTGCGTCAATCGGATCAAATGAAATGAGATCCAATTGATTTTGATGTCTACTTTTTAATTGTTAAAATCTACATTTAGCTCTTTCTTCATTTGTTTCTTGCTGTTACAGCTAATGAAGATTGAATCTGAAAGACTCAGCAGATGAATTACAGAGTATTTGAACTGAAACCTGGTCAACTGCTTGGAAGATAGCTATGCTCACAAGTATACCACCAACACTCACGTGATCCACTGTGGCCTGGCAACATCGACCTGTCAATGCATATTCTCACCGTCATTGCTGGCGACTGCAAAACAATGTCTTGAAATAAATGGCTCGTTTGTCTAGGGGTATGATTCTCGCTTTGGGTGCGAGAGGTCCCGGGTTCAAATCCCGGACGAGCCCTTTTGAAGAGCCTTTAACAATACAGGCGGATCTTGGGCAACTGGTTGGAGGGGCGACTGCTACCACTGGAGTGCAGGACCAGGTGGACAAGTGATTAAGTTAATGGACTGCTAATCCATTGTGCTCTGCACTAGTGGGTTCAGCATCGCACAACATGTATTAATTTCTTCCTTGGTTAAAAAACCTGTCCTTTTACCGGGACATAGGTTACCTTCAGACGAGTCCCTTGACACTTGTGGGGGTCGTAGAGCAAAACTGAGAACAGCATTGTGTTTGTGAGAGTCTCCCCTTTCCAAAGAATGGGCAAACTATTTTGTAGGTCAAACCGTTCTGAAGCTATAGACATTTGTATGAGAATACAGATTTTAGGGATGTGTCATGTTTTGACAAACATTGCTCTCGCTCTGCCACATTTCACCAAAAATGCAGAGGTGTAACATCAGCAGTTATGGTAGGACTGAGAAGCATCCAGTGCAAAATGTGTGACATTTCTAATTTAAAACTGAGAGATTCCAATGTTTTTTTATTTTTTTATTCACATACCGGTGCGTCAATCGGATCAAATGAAATGAGATCCAATTGATTTTGATGTCTACTTTTTAATTGTTAAAATCTACATTTAGTTCTTTCTTCATTTGTTTCTTGCTGTTACAGCTAATGAAGATTGAATCTGAAAGACTCAGCAGATGAATTACAGAGTATTTGAACTGAAACCTGGTCAACTGCTTGGAAGATAGCTATGCTCACAAGTATACCACCAACACTCAAGTGATCCACTGTGGCCTGGCAACATCGACCTGTCAATGCATATTCTCACCGTCATTGCTGGTGACTGCAAAACAATGTCTTGAAATAAATGGCTCGTTGGTCTAGGGGTATGATTCTCGCTTTGGGTGCGAGAGGTCCCGGGTTCAAATCCCGGACGAGCCCTTTTGAAGAGCCTTTAACAATGTGAGACAGGCGGATCTTGGGCAACTGGTTGGAGGGGCGACTGCTACCACTGGAGCGCAGGACCAGGTGGACAAGTGATTAAGGTAATGGACTGCTAATCCATTGTGCTCTGCACTAGTGGGTTCAGCATCGCACAACATGTATTAATTTCTTCCTTGGTTAAAAAACCTGTCCTTTTACCGGGACATAGGTTACCTTCAGACGAGTCCCTTGACACTTGTGGGGGTCGTAGAGCAAAACTGAGAACAGCATTGTGTTTGTGAGAGTCTCCCCTTTCCAAAGAATGGGCAAACTATTTTGTAGGTCAAACCGTTCTGAAGCTATAGACATTTGTATGAGAATACAGATTTTAGGGATGTGTCATGTTTTGACAAACATTGCTCTCGCTCTGCCACATTTCACCAAAAATGCAGAGGTGTAACATCAGCAGTTATGGTAGGACTGAGAAGCATCCAGTGCAAAATGCGTGACATTTCTAATTTAAAACTGAGAGATTCCAATGTTTTTTTGTTTTTTTATTCACATACCGGTGCGTCAATCGGATCAAATGAAATGAGATCCAATTGATTTTGATGTCTACTTTTTAATTGTTATAATCTACATTTAGCTCTTTCTTCATTTGTTTCTTGCTGTTACAGCTAATGAAGATTGAATCTGAAAGATTCAGGAGATGAATTACAGAGTATTTGAACTGAAACCTGGTCAACTGCTTGGAAGATAGCTATGCTCACAAGTATACCACCAACACTCACGTGATCCACTGTGGCCTGGCAACATCGACCTGTCAATGCATATTCTCACCGTCATTGCTGGCGACTGCAAAACAATGTCTTGAAATAAATGGCTCGTTGGTCTAGGGGTATGATTCTCGCTTTGGGTGCGAGAGGTCCCGGGTTCAAATCCCGGACGAGCCCTTTTGAAGAGCCTTTAACAATGTGAGACAGGCGGATCTTGGGCAACTGGTTGGAGGGGCGACTGCTACCACTGGAGCGCAGGACCAGGTGGACAAGTGATTAAGGTAATGGACTGCTAATCCATTGTGCTCTGCACTAGTGGGTTCAGCATCGCACAACATGTATTAATTTCTTCCTTGGTTAAAAAACCTGTCCTTTTACCGGGACAAGTCCCTTGACACTTGTGGGGGTCGTAGAGCAAAACTGAGAACAGCATTGTGTTTGTGAGAGTCTCCCCTTTCCAAAGAATGGGCAAACTATTTTGTAGGTCAAACCGTTCTGAAGCTATAGACATTTGTATGAGAATACAGATTTTAGGGATGTGTCATGTTTTGACAAACATTGCTCTCGCTCTGCCACATTTCACCAAAAATGCAGAGGTGTAACATCAGCAGTTATGGTAGGACTGAGAAGCATCCAGTGCAAAATGTGTGACATTTCTAATTTAAAACTGAGAGATTCCAATGTTTTTTTATTTTTTTATTCACATACCGGTGCGTCAATCGGATCAAATGAAATGAGATCCAATTGATTTTGATGTCTACTTTTTAATTGTTAAAATCTACATTTAGTTCTTTCTTCATTTGTTTCTTGCTGTTACAGCTAATGAAGATTGAATCTGAAAGACTCAGCAGATGAATTACAGAGTATTTGAACTGAAACCTGGTCAACTGCTTGGAAGATAGCTATGCTCACAAGTATACCACCAACACTCAAGTGATCCACTGTGGCCTGGCAACATCGACCTGTCAATGCATATTCTCACCGTCATTGCTGGTGACTGCAAAACAATGTCTTGAAATAAATGGCTCGTTGGTCTAGGGGTATGATTCTCGCTTTGGGTGCGAGAGGTCCCGGGTTCAAATCCCGGACGAACCCTTTTGAAGAGCCTTTAACAATGTGAGACAGGCGGATCTTGGGCAACTGGTTGGAGGGGCGACTGCTACCACTGGAGCGCAGGACCAGGTGGACAAGTGATTAAGGTAATGGACTGCTAATCCATTGTGCTCTGCACTAGTGGGTTCAGCATCGCACAACATGTATTAATTTCTTCCTTGGTTTAAAAACCTGTCCTTTTACCGGGACAAGTCCCTTGACACTTGTGGGGGTCGTAGAGCAAAACTGAGAACAGCATTGTGTTTGTGAGAGTCTCCCCTTTCCAAAGAATGGGCAAACTATTTTGTAGGTCAAACCGTTCTGAAGCTATAGACATTTGTATGAGAATACAGATTTTAGGGATGTGTCATGTTTTGACAAACATTGCTCTCGCTCTGCCACATTTCACCAAAAATGCAGAGGTGTAACATCAGCAGTTATGGTAGGACTGAGAAGCATCCAGTGCAAAATGCGTGACATTTCTAATTTAAAACTGAGAGATTCCAATGTTTTTTTATTTTTTTATTCACATACCGGTGCGTCAATCGGATCAAATGAAATGAGATCCAATTGATTTTGATGTCTACTTTTTAATTGTTAAAATCTACATTTAGTTCTTTCTTCATTTGTTTCTTGCTGTTACAGCTAATGAAGATTGAATCTGAAAGACTCAGCAGATGAATTACAGAGTATTTGAACTGAAACCTGGTCAACTGCTTGGAAGATAGCTATGCTCACAAGTATACCACCAACACTCAAGTGATCCACTGTGGCCTGGCAACATCGACCTGTCAATGCATATTCTCACCGTCATTGCTGGTGACTGCAAAACAATGTCTTGAAATAAATGGCTCGTTGGTCTAGGGGTATGATTCTCGCTTTGGGTGCGAGAGGTCCCGGGTTCAAATCCCGGACGAGCCCTTTTGAAGAGCCTTTAACAATGTGAGACAGGCGGATCTTGGGCAACTGGTTGGAGGGGCGACTGCTACCACTGGAGCGCAGGACCAGGTGGACAAGTGATTAAGGTAATGGACTGCTAATCCATTGTGCTCTGCACTAGTGGGTTCAGCATCGCACAACATGTATTAATTTCTTCCTTGGTTAAAAAACCTGTCCTTTTACCGGGACATAGGTTACCTTCAGACGAGTCCCTTGACACTTGTGGGGGTCGTAGAGCAAAACTGAGAACAGCATTGTGTTTGTGAGAGTCTCCCCTTTCCAAAGAATGGGCAAACTATTTTGTAGGTCAAACCGTTCTGAAGCTATAGACATTTTTATGAGAATACAGATTTTAGGGATGTGTCATGTTTTGACAAACATTGCTCTCGCTCTGCCACATTTCACCAAAAATGCAGAGGTGTAACATCAGCAGTTATGGTAGGACTGAGAAGCATCCAGTGCAAAATGTGTGACATTTCAAATCCCGGACGAGCCCTTTTGAAGAGCCTTTAACAATGTGAGACAGGCGGATCTTGGGCAACTGGTTGGAGGGGCGACTGCTACCACTGGAGCGCAGGACCAGGTGGACAAGTGATTAAGGTAATGGACTGCTAATCCATTGTGCTCTGCACTAGTGGGTTCAGCATCGCACAACATGTATTAATTTCTTCCTTGGTTAAAAAACCTGTCCTTTTACCGGGACATAGGTTACCTTCAGACGAGTCCCTTGACACTTGTGGGGGTCGTAGAGCAAAACTGAGAACATCATTGTGTTTGTGAGAGTCTCCCCTTTCCAAAGAATGGGCAAACTATTTTGTAGGTCAAACCGTTCTGAAGCTATAGACATTTGTATGAGAATACAGATTTTAGGGATGTGTCATGTTTTGACAAACATTGCTCTCGCTCTGCCACATTTCACCAAAAATGCAGAGGTGTAACATCAGCAGTTATGGTAGGACTGAGAAGCATCCAGTGCAAAATGTGTGACATTTCTAATTTAAAACTGAGAGATTCCAATGTTTTTTTGTTTTTTTATTCACATACCGGTGCGTCAATCGGATCAAATGAAATGAGATCCAATTGATTTTGATGTCTACTTTTTAATTGTTAAAATCTACATTTAGCTCTTTCTTCATTTGTTTCTTGCTGTTACAGCTAATGAAGATTGAATCTGAAAGACTCAGGAGATGAATTACAGAGTATTTGAACTGAAACCTGGTCAACTGCTTGGAAGATAGCTATGCTCACAAGTATACCACCAACACTCACGTGATCCACTGTGGCCTGGCAACATCGACCTGTCAATGCATATTCTCACCGTCATTGCTGGCGACTGCAAAACAATGTCTTGAAATAAATGGCTCGTTGGTCTAGGGGTATGATTCTCGCTTTGGGTGCGAGAGGTCCCGGGTTCAAATCCCGGACGAGCCCTTCTGAAGAGCCTTTAACAATGTGAGACAGGTGGATCTTGGGCAACTGGTTGGAGGGGCGACTGCTACCACTGGAGCGCAGGACCAGGTGGACAAGTGATTAAGGTAATGGACTGCTAATCCATTGTGCTCTGCACTAGTGGGTTCAGCATTTCACAACATGTATTAATTTCTTACTTGGTTAAAAAACCTGTCCTTTTACCGGGACATAGGTTACCTTCAGACGAGTCCCTTGACACTTGTGGGGGTCGTAGAGCAAAACTGAGAACAGCATTGTGTTTGTGAGAGTCTCCCCTTTCCAAAGAATGGGCAAACTATTTTGTAGGTCAAACCGTTCTGAAGCTATAGACATTTTTATGAGAATACAGATTTTAGGGATGTGTCATGTTTTGACAAACATTGCTCTCGCTCTGCCACATTTCACCAAAAATGCAGAGGTGTAACATCAGCAGTTATGGTAGGACTGAGAAGCATCCAGTGCAAAATGTGTGACATTTCAAATCCCGGACGAGCCCTTTTGAAGAGCCTTTAACAATGTGAGACAGGCGGATCTTGGGCAACTGGTTGGAGGGGCGACTGCTACCACTGGAGCGCAGGACCAGGTGGACAAGTGATTAAGGTAATGGACTGCTAATCCATTGTGCTCTGCACTAGTGGGTTCAGCATCGCACAACATGTATTAATTTCTTCCTTGGTTTAAAAACCTGTCCTTTTACCGGGACATAGGTTACCTTCAGACGAGTCCCTTGACACTTGTGGGGGTCGTAGAGCAAAACTGAGAACAGCATTGTGTTTGTGAGAGTCTCCCCTTTCCAAAGAATGGGCAAACTATTTTGTAGGTCAAACCGTTCTGAAGCTATAGACATTTGTATGAGAATACAGATTTTAGGGATGTGTCATGTTTTGACAAACATTGCTCTCGCTCTGCCACATTTCACCAAAAATGCAGAGGTGTAACATCAGCAGTTATGGTAGGACTGAGAAGCATCCAGTGCAAAATGCGTGACATTTCTAATTTAAAACTGAGAGATTCCAATGTTTTTTTATTTTTTTATTCACATACCGGTGCGTCAATCGGATCAAATGAAATGAGATCCAATTGATTTTGATGTCTACTTTTTAATTGTTAAAATCTACATTTAGTTCTTTCTTCATTTGTTTCTTGCTGTTACAGCTAATGAAGATTGAATCTGAAAGACTCAGCAGATGAATTACAGAGTATTTGAACTGAAACCTGGTCAACTGCTTGGAAGATAGCTATGCTCACAAGTATACCACCAACACTCAAGTGATCCACTGTGGCCTGGCAACATCGACCTGTCAATGCATATTCTCACCGTCATTGCTGGTGACTGCAAAACAATGTCTTGAAATAAATGGCTCGTTGGTCTAGGGGTATGATTCTCGCTTTGGGTGCGAGAGGTCCCGGGTTCAAATCCCGGACGAGCCCTTTTGAAGAGCCTTTAACAATGTGAGACAGGCGGATCTTGGGCAACTGGTTGGAGGGGCGACTGCTACCACTGGAGCGCAGGACCAGGTGGACAAGTGATTAAGGTAATGGACTGCTAATCCATTGTGCTCTGCACTAGTGGGTTCAGCATCGCACAACATGTATTAATTTCTTCCTTGGTTTAAAAACCTGTCCTTTTACCGGGACAAGTCCCTTGACACTTGTGGGGGTCGTAGAGCAAAACTGAGAACAGCATTGTGTTTGTGAGAGTCTCCCCTTTCCAAAGAATGGGCAAACTATTTTGTAGGTCAAACCGTTCTGAAGCTATAGACATTTGTATGAGAATACAGATTTTAGGGATGTGTCATGTTTTGACAAACATTGCTCTCGCTCTGCCACATTTCACCAAAAATGCAGAGGTGTAACATCAGCAGTTATGGTAGGACTGAGAAGCATCCAGTGCAAAATGCGTGACATTTCTAATTTAAAACTGAGAGATTCCAATGTTTTTTTATTTTTTTATTCACATACCGGTGCGTCAATCGGATCAAATGAAATGAGATCCAATTGATTTTGATGTCTACTTTTTAATTGTTAAAATCTACATTTAGTTCTTTCTTCATTTGTTTCTTGCTGTTACAGCTAATGAAGATTGAATCTGAAAGACTCAGCAGATGAATTACAGAGTATTTGAACTGAAACCTGGTCAACTGCTTGGAAGATAGCTATGCTCACAAGTATACCACCAACACTCAAGTGATCCACTGTGGCCTGGCAACATCGACCTGTCAATGCATATTCTCACCGTCATTGCTGGTGACTGCAAAACAATGTCTTGAAATAAATGGCTCGTTGGTCTAGGGGTATGATTCTCGCTTTGGGTGCGAGAGGTCCCGGGTTCAAATCCCGGACGAGCCCTTTTGAAGAGCCTTTAACAATGTGAGACAGGCGGATCTTGGGCAACTGGTTGGAGGGGCGACTGCTACCACTGGAGCGCAGGACCAGGTGGACAAGTGATTAAGGTAATGGACTGCTAATCCATTGTGCTCTGCACTAGTGGGTTCAGCATCGCACAACATGTATTAATTTCTTCCTTGGTTAAAAAACCTGTCCTTTTACCGGGACAAGTCCCTTGACACTTGTGGGGGTCGTAGAGCAAAACTGAGAACAGCATTGTGTTTGTGAGAGTCTCCCCTTTCCAAAGAATGGGCAAACTATTTTGTAGGTCAAACCGTTCTGAAGCTATAGACATTCGTATGAGAAGACAGATTTTAGGGATGTGTCATGTTTTGACAAACGTTGCTCTCGCTCTGCCACATTTCACCAAAAATGCAGAGGTGTAACATCAGCAGTTATGGTAGGACTGAGAAGCATCCAGTGCAAAATGTGTGACATTTCTAATTTAAAACTGAGAGATTCCAATGTTTTTTAGTTTTTTTATTCACATACCGGTGCGTCAATCGGATCAAATGAAATGAGATCCAATTGATTTTGATGTCTACTTTTTAATTGTTAAAATCTACATTTAGCTCTTTCTTCATTTGTTTCTTGCTGTTACAGCTAATGAAGATTGAATCTGAAAGACTCAGCAGATGAATTACAGAGTATTTGAACTGAAACCTGGTCAACTGCTTGGAAGATAGCTATGCTCACAAGTATACCACCAACACTCAAGTGATCCACTGTGGCCTGGCAACATCGACCTGTCAATGCATATTCTCACCGTCATTGCTGGTGACTGCAAAACAATGTCTTGAAATAAATGGCTCGTTGGTCTAGGGGTATGATTCTCGCTTTGGGTGCGAGAGGTCCCGGGTTCAAATCCCGGACGAGCCCTTTTGAAGAGCCTTTAACAATACAGGCGGATCTTGGGCAACTGGTTGGAGGGGCGACTGCTACCACTGGAGCGCAGGACCAGGTGGACAAGTGATTAAGGTAATGGACTGCTAATCCATTGTGCTCTGCACTAGTGGGTTCAGCATCGCACAACATGTATTAATTTCTTCCTTGGTTAAAAAACCTGTCCTTTTACCGGGACAAGTCCCTTGACACTTGTGGGGGTCGTAGAGCAAAACTGAGAACAGCATTGTGTTTGTGAGAGTCTCCCCTTTCCAAAGAATGGGCAAACTATTTTGTAGGTCAAACCGTTCTGAAGCTATAGACATTTGTATGAGAATACAGATTTTAGGGATGTGTCATGTTTTGACAAACATTGCTCTCGCTCTGCCACATTTCACCAAAAATGCAGAGGTGTAACATCAGCAGTTATGGTAGGACTGAGAAGCATCCAGTGCAAAATGCGTGACATTTCTAATTTAAAACTGAGAGATTCCAATGTTTTTTTATTTTTTTTATTCACATACCGGTGCGTCAATCGGATCAAATGAAATGAGATCCAATTGATTTTGATGTCTACTTTTTAATTGTTAAAATCTACATTTAGTTCTTTCTTCATTTGTTTCTTGCTGTTACAGCTAATGAAGATTGAATCTGAAAGACTCAGCAGATGAATTACAGAGTATTTGAACTGAAACCTGGTCAACTGCTTGGAAGATAGCTATGCTCACAAGTATACCACCAACACTCAAGTGATCCACTGTGGCCTGGCAACATCGACCTGTCAATGCATATTCTCACCGTCATTGCTGGTGACTGCAAAACAATGTCTTGAAATAAATGGCTCGTTGGTCTAGGGGTATGATTCTTGCTTTGGGTGCGAGAGGTCCCGGGTTCAAATCCCGGACGAGCCCTTTTGAAGAGCCTTTAACAATGTGAGACAGGCGGATCTTGGGCAACTGGTTGGAGGGGCGACTGCTACCACTGGAGCGCAGGACCAGGTGGACAAGTGATTAAGGTAATGGACTGCTAATCCATTGTGCTCTGCACTAGTGGGTTCAGCATCGCACAACATGTATTAATTTCTTCCTTGGTTTAAAAACCTGTCCTTTTACCGGGACAAGTCCCTTGACACTTGTGGGGGTCGTAGAGCAAAACTGAGAACAGCATTGTGTTTGTGAGAGTCTCCCCTTTCCAAAGAATGGGCAAACTATTTTGTAGGTCAAACCGTTCTGAAGCTATAGACATTTGTATGAGAATACAGATTTTAGGGATGTGTCATGTTTTGACAAACATTGCTCTCGCTCTGCCACATTTCACCAAAAATGCAGAGGTGTAACATCAGCAGTTATGGTAGGACTGAGAAGCATCCAGTGCAAAATGTGTGACATTTCTAATTTAAAACTGAGAGATTCCAATGTTTTTTTATTTTTTTATTCACATACCGGTGCGTCAATCGGATCAAATGAAATGAGATCCAATTGATTTTGATGTCTACTTTTTAATTGTTATAATCTACATTTAGCTCTTTCTTCATTTGTTTCTTGCTGTTACAGCTAATGAAGATTGAATCTGAAAGATTCAGGAGATGAATTACAGAGTATTTGAACTGAAACCTGGTCAACTGCTTGGAAGATAGCTATGCTCACAAGTATACCACCAACACTCACGTGATCCACTGTGGCCTGGCAACATCGACCTGTCAATGCATATTCTCACCGTCATTGCTGGCGACTGCAAAACAATGTCTTGAAATAAATGGCTCGTTGGTCTAGGGGTATGATTCTCGCTTTGGGTGCGAGAGGTCCCGGGTTCAAATCCCGGACGAGCCCTTTTGAAGAGCCTTTAACAATGTGAGACAGGCGGATCTTGGGCAACTGGTTGGAGGGGCGACTGCTACCACTGGAGCGCAGGACCAGGTGGACAAGTGATTAAGGTAATGGACTGCTAATCCATTGTGCTCTGCACTAGTGGGTTCAGCATCGCACAACATGTATTAATTTCTTCCTTGGTTAAAAAACCTGTCCTTTTACCGGGACAAGTCCCTTGACACTTGTGGGGGTCGTAGAGCAAAACTGAGAACAGCATTGTGTTTGTGAGAGTCTCCCCTTTCCAAAGAATGGGCAAACTATTTTGTAGGTCAAACCGTTCTGAAGCTATAGACATTTGTATGAGAATACAGATTTTAGGGATGTGTCATGTTTTGACAAACATTGCTCTCGCTCTGCCACATTTCACCAAAAATGCAGAGGTGTAACATCAGCAGTTATGGTAGGACTGAGAAGCATCCAGTGCAAAATGTGTGACATTTCTAATTTAAAACTGAGAGATTCCAATGTTTTTTTATTTTTTTATTCACATACCGGTGCGTCAATCGGATCAAATGAAATGAGATCCAATTGATTTTGATGTCTACTTTTTAATTGTTAAAATCTACATTTAGTTCTTTCTTCATTTGTTTCTTGCTGTTACAGCTAATGAAGATTGAATCTGAAAGACTCAGCAGATGAATTACAGAGTATTTGAACTGAAACCTGGTCAACTGCTTGGAAGATAGCTATGCTCACAAGTATACCACCAACACTCAAGTGATCCACTGTGGCCTGGCAACATCGACCTGTCAATGCATATTCTCACCGTCATTGCTGGTGACTGCAAAACAATGTCTTGAAATAAATGGCTCGTTGGTCTAGGGGTATGATTCTCGCTTTGGGTGCGAGAGGTCCCGGGTTCAAATCCCGGACGAGCCCTTTTGAAGAGCCTTTAACAATGTGAGACAGGCGGATCTTGGGCAACTGGTTGGAGGGGCGACTGCTACCACTGGAGCGCAGGACCAGGTGGACAAGTGATTAAGGTAATGGACTGCTAATCCATTGTGCTCTGCACTAGTGGGTTCAGCATCGCACAACATGTATTAATTTCTTCCTTGGTTAAAAAACCTGTCCTTTTACCGGGACAAGTCCCTTGACACTTGTGGGGGTCGTAGAGCAAAACTGAGAACAGCATTGTGTTTGTGAGAGTCTCCCCTTTCCAAAGAATGGGCAAACTATTTTGTAGGTCAAACCGTTCTGAAGCTATAGACATTTGTATGAGAATACAGATTTTAGGGATGTGTCATGTTTTGACAAACATTGCTCTCGCTCTGCCACATTTCACCAAAAATGCAGAGGTGTAACATCAGCAGTTATGGTAGGACTGAGAAGCATCCAGTGCAAAATGCGTGACATTTCTAATTTAAAACTGAGAGATTCCAATGTTTTTTTATTTTTTTTATTCACATACCGGTGCGTCAATCGGATCAAATGAAATGAGATCCAATTGATTTTGATGTCTACTTTTTAATTGTTAAAATCTACATTTAGTTCTTTCTTCATTTGTTTCTTGCTGTTACAGCTAATGAAGATTGAATCTGAAAGACTCAGCAGATGAATTACAGAGTATTTGAACTGAAACCTGGTCAACTGCTTGGAAGATAGCTATGCTCACAAGTATACCACCAACACTCAAGTGATCCACTGTGGCCTGGCAACATCGACCTGTCAATGCATATTCTCACCGTCATTGCTGGTGACTGCAAAACAATGTCTTGAAATAAATGGCTCGTTGGTCTAGGGGTATGATTCTTGCTTTGGGTGCGAGAGGTCCCGGGTTCAAATCCCGGACGAGCCCTTTTGAAGAGCCTTTAACAATGTGAGACAGGCGGATCTTGGGCAACTGGTTGGAGGGGCGACTGCTACCACTGGAGCGCAGGACCAGGTGGACAAGTGATTAAGGTAATGGACTGCTAATCCATTGTGCTCTGCACTAGTGGGTTCAGCATCGCACAACATGTATTAATTTCTTCCTTGGTTTAAAAACCTGTCCTTTTACCGGGACATAGGTTACCTTCAGACGAGTCCCTTGACACTTGTGGGGGTCGTAGAGCAAAACTGAGAACAGCATTGTGTTTGTGAGAGTCTCCCCTTTCCAAAGAATGGGCAAACTATTTTGTAGGTCAAACCGTTCTGAAGCTATAGACATTTGTATGAGAATACAGATTTTAGGGATGTGTCATGTTTTGACAAACATTGCTCTCGCTCTGCCACATTTCACCAAAAATGCAGAGGTGTAACATCAGCAGTTATGGTAGGACTGAGAAGCATCCAGTGCAAAATGCGTGACATTTCTAATTTAAAACTGAGAGATTCCAATGTTTTTTTATTTTTTTTATTCACATACCGGTGCGTCAATCGGATCAAATGAAATGAGATCCAATTGATTTTGATGTCTACTTTTTAATTGTTAAAATCTACATTTAGTTCTTTCTTCATTTGTTTCTTGCTGTTACAGATAATGAAGATTGAATCTGAAAGACTCAGCAGATGAATTACAGAGTATTTGAACTGAAACCTGGTCAACTGCTTGGAAGATAGCTATGCTCACAAGTATACCACCAACACTCAAGTGATCCACTGTGGCCTGGCAACATCGACCTGTCAATGCATATTCTCACCGTCATTGCTGGTGACTGCAAAACAATGTCTTGAAATAAATGGCTCGTTGGTCTAGGGGTATGATTCTTGCTTTGGGTGCGAGAGGTCCCGGGTTCAAATCCCGGACGAGCCCTTTTGAAGAGCCTTTAACAATGTGAGACAGGCGGATCTTGGGCAACTGGTTGGAGGGGCGACTGCTACCACTGGAGCGCAGGACCAGGTGGACAAGTGATTAAGGTAATGGACTGCTAATCCATTGTGCTCTGCACTAGTGGGTTCAGCATCGCACAACATGTATTAATTTCTTCCTTGGTTTAAAAACCTGTCCTTTTACCAGGACATAGGTTACCTTCAGACGAGTCCCTTGACACTTGTGGGGGTCGTAGAGCAAAACTGAGTACAGCATTGTGTTTGTGAGAGTCTCCCCTTTCCAAAGAATGGGCAAACTATTTTGTAGGTCAAACCGTTCTGAAGCTATAGACATTTGTATGAGAATACAGATTTTAGGGATGTGTCATGTTTTGACAAACATTGCTCTCGCTCTGCCACATTTCACCAAAAATGCAGAGGTGTAACATCAGCAGTTATGGTAGGACTGAGAAGCATCCAGTGCAAAATGCGTGACATTTCTAATTTAAAACTGAGAGATTCCAATGTTTTTTTATTTTTTTATTCACATACCGGTGCGTCAATCGGATCAAATGAAATGAGATCCAATTGATTTTGATGTCTACTTTTTAATTGTTAAAATCTACATTTAGTTCTTTCTTCATTTGTTTCTTGCTGTTACAGCTAATGAAGATTGAATCTGAAAGACTCAGCAGATGAATTACAGAGTATTTGAACTGAAACCTGGTCAACTGCTTGGAAGATAGCTATGCTCACAAGTATACCACCAACACTCAAGTGATCCACTGTGGCCTGGCAACATCGACCTGTCAATGCATATTCTCACTGTCATTGCTGGTGACTGCAAAACAATGTCTTGAAATAAATGGCTCGTTGGTCTAGGGGTATGATTCTCGCTTTGGGTGCGAGAGGTCCCGGGTTCAAATCCCGGACGAGCCCTTTTGAAGAGCCTTTAACAATGTGAGACAGGCGGATCTTGGGCAACTGGTTGGAGGGGCGACTGCTACCACTGGAGCGCAGGACCAGGTGGACAAGTGATTAAGGTAATGGACTGCTAATCCATTGTGCTCTGCACTAGTGGGTTCAGCATCGCACAACATGTATTAATTTCTTCCTTGGTTTAAAAACCTGTCCTTTTACCGGGACATAGGTTACCTTCATACGAGTCCCTTGACACTTGTGGGGGTCGTAGAGCAAAACTGAGAACAGCATTGTGTTTGTGAGAGTCTCCCCTTTCCAAAGAATGGGCAAACTATTTTGTAGGTCAAACCGTTCTGAAGCTATAGACATTTGTATGAGAATACAGATTTTAGGGATGTGTCATGTTTTGACAAACATTGCTCTCGCTCTGCCACATTTCACCAAAAATGCAGAGGTGTAACATCAGCAGTTATGGTAGGACTGAGAAGCATCCAGTGCAAAATGCGTGACATTTCTAATTTAAAACTGAGAGATTCCAATGTTTTTTAATTTTTTTATTCACATACCGGTGCGTCAATCGGATCAAATGAAATGAGATCCAATTGATTTTGATGTCTACTTTTTAATTGTTAAAATCTACATTTAGTTCTTTCTTCATTTGTTTCTTGCTGTTACAGCTAATGAAGATTGAATCTGAAAGACTCAGCAGATGAATTACAGAGTATTTGAACTGAAACCTGGTCAACTGCTTGGAAGATAGCTATGCTCACAAGTATACCACCAACACTCAAGTGATCCACTGTGGCCTGGCAACATCGACCTGTCAATGCATATTCTCACCGTCATTGCTGGTGACTGCAAAACAATGTCTTGAAATAAATGGCTCGTTGGTCTAGGGGTATGATTCTCGCTTTGGGTGCGAGAGGTCCCGGGTTCAAATCCCGGACGAACCCTTTTGAAGAGCCTTTAACAATGTGAGACAGGCGGATCTTGGGCAACTGGTTGGAGGGGCGACTGCTACCACTGGAGCGCAGGACCAGGTGGACAAGTGATTAAGGTAATGGACTGCTAATCCATTGTGCTCTGCACTAGTGGGTTCAGCATCGCACAACATGTATTAATTTCTTCCTTGGTTTAAAAACCTGTCCTTTTACCGGGACAAGTCCCTTGACACTTGTGGGGGTCGTAGAGCAAAACTGAGAACAGCATTGTGTTTGTGAGAGTCTCCCCTTTCCAAAGAATGGGCAAACTATTTTGTAGGTCAAACCGTTCTGAAGCTATAGACATTTGTATGAGAATACAGATTTTAGGGATGTGTCATGTTTTGACAAACATTGCTCTCGCTCTGCCACATTTCACCAAAAATGCAGAGGTGTAACATCAGCAGTTATGGTAGGACTGAGAAGCATCCAGTGCAAAATGCGTGACATTTCTAATTTAAAACTGAGAGATTCCAATGTTTTTTTATTTTTTTATTCACATACCGGTGCGTCAATCGGATCAAATGAAATGAGATCCAATTGATTTTGATGTCTACTTTTTAATTGTTAAAATCTACATTTAGTTCTTTCTTCATTTGTTTCTTGCTGTTACAGCTAATGAAGATTGAATCTGAAAGACTCAGCAGATGAATTACAGAGTATTTGAACTGAAACCTGGTCAACTGCTTGGAAGATAGCTATGCTCACAAGTATACCACCAACACTCAAGTGATCCACTGTGGCCTGGCAACATCGACCTGTCAATGCATATTCTCACCGTCATTGCTGGTGACTGCAAAACAATGTCTTGAAATAAATGGCTCGTTGGTCTAGGGGTATGATTCTCGCTTTGGGTGCGAGAGGTCCCGGGTTCAAATCCCGGACGAGCCCTTTTGAAGAGCCTTTAACAATGTGAGACAGGCGGATCTTGGGCAACTGGTTGGAGGGGCGACTGCTACCACTGGAGCGCAGGACCAGGTGGACAAGTGATTAAGGTAATGGACTGCTAATCCATTGTGCTCTGCACTAGTGGGTTCAGCATCGCACAACATGTATTAATTTCTTCCTTGGTTAAAAAACCTGTCCTTTTACCGGGACATAGGTTACCTTCAGACGAGTCCCTTGACACTTGTGGGGGTCGTAGAGCAAAACTGAGAACAGCATTGTGTTTGTGAGAGTCTCCCCTTTCCAAAGAATGGGCAAACTATTTTGTAGGTCAAACCGTTCTGAAGCTATAGACATTTTTATGAGAATACAGATTTTAGGGATGTGTCATGTTTTGACAAACATTGCTCTCGCTCTGCCACATTTCACCAAAAATGCAGAGGTGTAACATCAGCAGTTATGGTAGGACTGAGAAGCATCCAGTGCAAAATGTGTGACATTTCAAATCCCGGACGAGCCCTTTTGAAGAGCCTTTAACAATGTGAGACAGGCGGATCTTGGGCAACTGGTTGGAGGGGCGACTGCTACCACTGGAGCGCAGGACCAGGTGGACAAGTGATTAAGGTAATGGACTGCTAATCCATTGTGCTCTGCACTAGTGGGTTCAGCATCGCACAACATGTATTAATTTCTTCCTTGGTTAAAAAACCTGTCCTTTTACCGGGACATAGGTTACCTTCAGACGAGTCCCTTGACACTTGTGGGGGTCGTAGAGCAAAACTGAGAACATCATTGTGTTTGTGAGAGTCTCCCCTTTCCAAAGAATGGGCAAACTATTTTGTAGGTCAAACCGTTCTGAAGCTATAGACATTTGTATGAGAATACAGATTTTAGGGATGTGTCATGTTTTGACAAACATTGCTCTCGCTCTGCCACATTTCACCAAAAATGCAGAGGTGTAACATCAGCAGTTATGGTAGGACTGAGAAGCATCCAGTGCAAAATGTGTGACATTTCTAATTTAAAACTGAGAGATTCCAATGTTTTTTTGTTTTTTTATTCACATACCGGTGCGTCAATCGGATCAAATGAAATGAGATCCAATTGATTTTGATGTCTACTTTTTAATTGTTAAAATCTACATTTAGCTCTTTCTTCATTTGTTTCTTGCTGTTACAGCTAATGAAGATTGAATCTGAAAGACTCAGGAGATGAATTACAGAGTATTTGAACTGAAACCTGGTCAACTGCTTGGAAGATAGCTATGCTCACAAGTATACCACCAACACTCACGTGATCCACTGTGGCCTGGCAACATCGACCTGTCAATGCATATTCTCACCGTCATTGCTGGCGACTGCAAAACAATGTCTTGAAATAAATGGCTCGTTGGTCTAGGGGTATGATTCTCGCTTTGGGTGCGAGAGGTCCCGGGTTCAAATCCCGGACGAGCCCTTCTGAAGAGCCTTTAACAATGTGAGACAGGTGGATCTTGGGCAACTGGTTGGAGGGGCGACTGCTACCACTGGAGCGCAGGACCAGGTGGACAAGTGATTAAGGTAATGGACTGCTAATCCATTGTGCTCTGCACTAGTGGGTTCAGCATTTCACAACATGTATTAATTTCTTACTTGGTTAAAAAACCTGTCCTTTTACCGGGACATAGGTTACCTTCAGACGAGTCCCTTGACACTTGTGGGGGTCGTAGAGCAAAACTGAGAACAGCATTGTGTTTGTGAGAGTCTCCCCTTTCCAAAGAATGGGCAAACTATTTTGTAGGTCAAACCGTTCTGAAGCTATAGACATTTTTATGAGAATACAGATTTTAGGGATGTGTCATGTTTTGACAAACATTGCTCTCGCTCTGCCACATTTCACCAAAAATGCAGAGGTGTAACATCAGCAGTTATGGTAGGACTGAGAAGCATCCAGTGCAAAATGTGTGACATTTCTAATTTAAAACTGAGAGATTCCAATGTTTTTTTGTTTTTTTATTCACATACCGGTGCGTCAATCGGATCAAATGAAATGAGATCCAATTGATTTTGATGTCTACTTTTTAATTGTTAAAATCTACATTTAGCTCTTTCTTCATTTGTTTCTTGCTGTTACAGCTAATGAAGATTGAATCTGAAAGACTCAGGAGATGAATTACAGAGTATTTGAACTGAAACCTGGTCAACTGCTTGGAAGATAGCTATGCTCACAAGTATACCACCAACACTCACGTGATCCACTGTGGCCTGGCAACATCGACCTGTCAATGCATATTCTCACCGTCATTGCTGGCGACTGCAAAACAATGTCTTGAAATAAATGGCTCGTTGGTCTAGGGGTATGATTCTCGCTTTGGGTGCGAGAGGTCCCGGGTTCAAATCCCGGACGAGCCCTTCTGAAGAGCCTTTAACAATGTGAGACAGGTGGATCTTGGGCAACTGGTTGGAGGGGCGACTGCTACCACTGGAGCGCAGGACCAGGTGGACAAGTGATTAAGGTAATGGACTGCTAATCCATTGTGCTCTGCACTAGTGGGTTCAGCATTTCACAACATGTATTAATTTCTTACTTGGTTAAAAAACCTGTCCTTTTACCGGGACATAGGTTACCTTCAGACGAGTCCCTTGACACTTGTGGGGGTCGTAGAGCAAAACTGAGAACAGCATTGTGTTTGTGAGAGTCTCCCCTTTCCAAAGAATGGGCAAACTATTTTGTAGGTCAAACCGTTCTGAAGCTATAGACATTTTTATGAGAATACAGATTTTAGGGATGTGTCATGTTTTGACAAACATTGCTCTCGCTCTACCACATTTCACCAAAAATGCAGAGGTGTAACATCAGCAGTTATGGTAGGACTGAGAAGCATCCAGTGCAAAATGTGTGACATTTCAAATCCCGGACGAGCCCTTTTGAAGAGCCTTTAACAATGTGAGACAGGCGGATCTTGGGCAACTGGTTGGAGGGGCGACTGCTACCACTGGAGCGCAGGACCAGGTGGACAAGTGATTAAGGTAATGGACTGCTAATCCATTGTGCTCTGCACTAGTGGGTTCAGCATCGCACAACATGTATTAATTTCTTCCTTGGTTTAAAAACCTGTCCTTTTACCGGGACATAGGTTACCTTCAGACGAGTCCCTTGACACTTGTGGGGGTCGTAGAGCAAAACTGAGAACAGCATTGTGTTTGTGAGAGTCTCCCCTTTCCAAAGAATGGGCAAACTATTTTGTAGGTCAAACCGTTCTGAAGCTATAGACATTTGTATGAGAATACAGATTTTAGGGATGTGTCATGTTTTGACAAACATTGCTCTCGCTCTGCCACATTTCACCAAAAATGCAGAGGTGTAACATCAGCAGTTATGGTAGGACTGAGAAGCATCCAGTGCAAAATGCGTGACATTTCTAATTTAAAACTGAGAGATTCCAATGTTTTTTTATTTTTTTATTCACATACCGGTGCGTCAATCGGATCAAATGAAATGAGATCCAATTGATTTTGATGTCTACTTTTTAATTGTTAAAATCTACATTTAGTTCTTTCTTCATTTGTTTCTTGCTGTTACAGCTAATGAAGATTGAATCTGAAAGACTCAGCAGATGAATTACAGAGTATTTGAACTGAAACCTGGTCAACTGCTTGGAAGATAGCTATGCTCACAAGTATACCACCAACACTCAAGTGATCCACTGTGGCCTGGCAACATCGACCTGTCAATGCATATTCTCACCGTCATTGCTGGTGACTGCAAAACAATGTCTTGAAATAAATGGCTCGTTGGTCTAGGGGTATGATTCTCGCTTTGGGTGCGAGAGGTCCCGGGTTCAAATCCCGGACGAGCCCTTTTGAAGAGCCTTTAACAATGTGAGACAGGCGGATCTTGGGCAACTGGTTGGAGGGGCGACTGCTACCACTGGAGCGCAGGACCAGGTGGACAAGTGATTAAGGTAATGGACTGCTAATCCATTGTGCTCTGCACTAGTGGGTTCAGCATCGCACAACATGTATTAATTTCTTCCTTGGTTTAAAAACCTGTCCTTTTACCGGGACAAGTCCCTTGACACTTGTGGGGGTCGTAGAGCAAAACTGAGAACAGCATTGTGTTTGTGAGAGTCTCCCCTTTCCAAAGAATGGGCAAACTATTTTGTAGGTCAAACCGTTCTGAAGCTATAGACATTTGTATGAGAATACAGATTTTAGGGATGTGTCATGTTTTGACAAACATTGCTCTCGCTCTGCCACATTTCACCAAAAATGCAGAGGTGTAACATCAGCAGTTATGGTAGGACTGAGAAGCATCCAGTGCAAAATGCGTGACATTTCTAATTTAAAACTGAGAGATTCCAATGTTTTTTTATTTTTTTATTCACATACCGGTGCGTCAATCGGATCAAATGAAATGAGATCCAATTGATTTTGATGTCTACTTTTTAATTGTTAAAATCTACATTTAGTTCTTTCTTCATTTGTTTCTTGCTGTTACAGCTAATGAAGATTGAATCTGAAAGACTCAGCAGATGAATTACAGAGTATTTGAACTGAAACCTGGTCAACTGCTTGGAAGATAGCTATGCTCACAAGTATACCACCAACACTCAAGTGATCCACTGTGGCCTGGCAACATCGACCTGTCAATGCATATTCTCACCGTCATTGCTGGTGACTGCAAAACAATGTCTTGAAATAAATGGCTCGTTGGTCTAGGGGTATGATTCTCGCTTTGGGTGCGAGAGGTCCCGGGTTCAAATCCCGGACGAGCCCTTTTGAAGAGCCTTTAACAATGTGAGACAGGCGGATCTTGGGCAACTGGTTGGAGGGGCGACTGCTACCACTGGAGCGCAGGACCAGGTGGACAAGTGATTAAGGTAATGGACTGCTAATCCATTGTGCTCTGCACTAGTGGGTTCAGCATCGCACAACATGTATTAATTTCTTCCTTGGTTAAAAAACCTGTCCTTTTACCGGGACATAGGTTACCTTCAGACGAGTCCCTTGACACTTGTGGGGGTCGTAGAGCAAAACTGAGAACAGCATTGTGTTTGTGAGAGTCTCCCCTTTCCAAAGAATGGGCAAACTATTTTGTAGGTCAAACCGTTCTGAAGCTATAGACATTTTTATGAGAATACAGATTTTAGGGATGTGTCATGTTTTGACAAACATTGCTCTCGCTCTGCCACATTTCACCAAAAATGCAGAGGTGTAACATCAGCAGTTATGGTAGGACTGAGAAGCATCCAGTGCAAAATGTGTGACATTTCAAATCCCGGACGAGCCCTTTTGAAGAGCCTTTAACAATGTGAGACAGGCGGATCTTGGGCAACTGGTTGGAGGGGCGACTGCTACCACTGGAGCGCAGGACCAGGTGGACAAGTGATTAAGGTAATGGACTGCTAATCCATTGTGCTCTGCACTAGTGGGTTCAGCATCGCACAACATGTATTAATTTCTTCCTTGGTTAAAAAACCTGTCCTTTTACCGGGACATAGGTTACCTTCAGACGAGTCCCTTGACACTTGTGGGGGTCGTAGAGCAAAACTGAGAACATCATTGTGTTTGTGAGAGTCTCCCCTTTCCAAAGAATGGGCAAACTATTTTGTAGGTCAAACCGTTCTGAAGCTATAGACATTTGTATGAGAATACAGATTTTAGGGATGTGTCATGTTTTGACAAACATTGCTCTCGCTCTGCCACATTTCACCAAAAATGCAGAGGTGTAACATCAGCAGTTATGGTAGGACTGAGAAGCATCCAGTGCAAAATGTGTGACATTTCTAATTTAAAACTGAGAGATTCCAATGTTTTTTTGTTTTTTTATTCACATACCGGTGCGTCAATCGGATCAAATGAAATGAGATCCAATTGATTTTGATGTCTACTTTTTAATTGTTAAAATCTACATTTAGCTCTTTCTTCATTTGTTTCTTGCTGTTACAGCTAATGAAGATTGAATCTGAAAGACTCAGGAGATGAATTACAGAGTATTTGAACTGAAACCTGGTCAACTGCTTGGAAGATAGCTATGCTCACAAGTATACCACCAACACTCACGTGATCCACTGTGGCCTGGCAACATCGACCTGTCAATGCATATTCTCACCGTCATTGCTGGCGACTGCAAAACAATGTCTTGAAATAAATGGCTCGTTGGTCTAGGGGTATGATTCTCGCTTTGGGTGCGAGAGGTCCCGGGTTCAAATCCCGGACGAGCCCTTCTGAAGAGCCTTTAACAATGTGAGACAGGCGGATCTTGGGCAACTGGTTGGAGGGGCGACTGCTACCACTGGAGCGCAGGACCAGGTGGACAAGTGATTAAGGTAATGGACTGCTAATCCATTGTGCTCTGCACTAGTGGGTTCAGCATTTCACAACATGTATTAATTTCTTACTTGGTTAAAAAACCTGTCCTTTTACCGGGACATAGGTTACCTTCAGACGAGTCCCTTGACACTTGTGGGGGTCGTAGAGCAAAACTGAGAACAGCATTGTGTTTGTGAGAGTCTCCCCTTTCCAAAGAATGGGCAAACTATTTTGTAGGTCAAACCGTTCTGAAGCTATAGACATTTTTATGAGAATACAGATTTTAGGGATGTGTCATGTTTTGACAAACATTGCTCTCGCTCTGCCACATTTCACCAAAAATGCAGAGGTGTAACATCAGCAGTTATGGTAGGACTGAGAAGCATCCAGTGCAAAATGTGTGACATTTCAAATCCCGGACGAGCCCTTTTGAAGAGCCTTTAACAATGTGAGACAGGCGGATCTTGGGCAACTGGTTGGAGGGGCGACTGCTACCACTGGAGCGCAGGACCAGGTGGACAAGTGATTAAGGTAATGGACTGCTAATCCATTGTGCTCTGCACTAGTGGGTTCAGCATCGCACAACATGTATTAATTTCTTACTTGGTTAAAAAACCTGTCCTTTTACCGGGACATAGGTTACCTTCAGACGAGTCCCTTGACACTTGTGGGGGTCGTAGAGCAAAACTGAGAACAGCATTGTGTTTGTGAGAGTCTCCCCTTTCCAAAGAATGGGCAAACTATTTTGTAGGTCAAACCGTTCTGAAGCTATAGACATTTTTATGAGAATACAGATTTTAGGGATGTGTCATGTTTTGACAAACATTGCTCTCGCTCTGCCACATTTCACCAAAAATGCAGAGGTGTAACATCAGCAGTTATGGTAGGACTGAGAAGCATCCAGTGCAAAATGTGTGACATTTCAAATCCCGGACGAGCCCTTTTGAAGAGCCTTTAACAATGTGAGACAGGCGGATCTTGGGCAACTGGTTGGAGGGGCGACTGCTACCACTGGAGCGCAGGACCAGGTGGACAAGTGATTAAGGTAATGGACTGCTAATCCATTGTGCTCTGCACTAGTGGGTTCAGCATCGCACAACATGTATTAATTTCTTCCTTGGTTAAAAAACCTGTCCTTTTACCGGGACATAGGTTACCTTCAGACGAGTCCCTTGACACTTGTGGGGGTCGTAGAGCAAAACTGAGAACATCATTGTGTTTGTGAGAGTCTCCCCTTTCCAAAGAATGGGCAAACTATTTTGTAGGTCAAACCGTTCTGAAGCTATAGACATTTGTATGAGAATACAGATTTTAGGGATGTGTCATGTTTTGACAAACATTGCTCTCGCTCTGCCACATTTCACCAAAAATGCAGAGGTGTAACATCAGCAGTTATGGTAGGACTGAGAAGCATCCAGTGCAAAATGTGTGACATTTCTAATTTAAAACTGAGAGATTCCAATGTTTTTTTGTTTTTTTATTCACATACCGGTGCGTCAATCGGATCAAATGAAATGAGATCCAATTGATTTTGATGTCTACTTTTTAATTGTTAAAATCTACATTTAGCTCTTTCTTCATTTGTTTCTTGCTGTTACAGCTAATGAAGATTGAATCTGAAAGACTCAGGAGATGAATTACAGAGTATTTGAACTGAAACCTGGTCAACTGCTTGGAAGATAGCTATGCTCACAAGTATACCACCAACACTCACGTGATCCACTGTGGCCTGGCAACATCGACCTGTCAATGCATATTCTCACCGTCATTGCTGGCGACTGCAAAACAATGTCTTGAAATAAATGGCTCGTTGGTCTAGGGGTATGATTCTCGCTTTGGGTGCGAGAGGTCCCGGGTTCAAATCCCGGACGAGCCCTTCTGAAGAGCCTTTAACAATGTGAGACAGGCGGATCTTGGGCAACTGGTTGGAGGGGCGACTGCTACCACTGGAGCGCAGGACCAGGTGGACAAGTGATTAAGGTAATGGACTGCTAATCCATTGTGCTCTGCACTAGTGGGTTCAGCATTTCACAACATGTATTAATTTCTTACTTGGTTAAAAAACCTGTCCTTTTACCGGGACATAGGTTACCTTCAGACGAGTCCCTTGACACTTGTGGGGGTCGTAGAGCAAAACTGAGAACAGCATTGTGTTTGTGAGAGTCTCCCCTTTCCAAAGAATGGGCAAACTATTTTGTAGGTCAAACCGTTCTGAAGCTATAGACATTTGTATGAGAATACAGATTTTAGGGATGTGTCATGTTTTGACAAACATTGCTCTCGCTCTGCCACATTTCACCAAAAATGCAGAGGTGTAACATCAGCAGTTATGGTAGGACTGAGAAGCATCCAGTGCAAAATGTGTGACATTTCTAATTTAAAACTGAGAGATTCCAATGTTTTTTTGTTTTTTTATTCACATACCGGTGCGTCAATCGGATCAAATGAAATGAGATCCAATTGATTTTGATGTCTACTTTTTAATTGTTAAAATCTACATTTAGCTCTTTCTTCATTTGTTTCTTGCTGTTACAGCTAATGAAGATTGAATCTGAAAGACTCAGGAGATGAATTACAGAGTATTTGAACTGAAACCTGGTCAACTGCTTGGAAGATAGCTCACAAGTATACCACCAACACTCACGTGATCCACTGTGGCCTGGCAACATCGACCTGTCAATGCATATTCTCACCGTCATTGCTGGCGACTGCAAAACAATGTCTTGAAATAAATGGCTCGTTGGTCTAGGGGTATGATTCTCGCTTTGGGTGCGAGAGGTCCCGGGTTCAAATCCCGGACGAGCCCTTCTGAAGAGCCTTTAACAATGTGAGACAGGCGGATCTTGGGCAACTGGTTGGAGGGGCGACTGCTACCACTGGAGCGCAGGACCAGGTGGACAAGTGATTAAGGTAATGGACTGCTAATCCATTGTGCTCTGCACTAGTGGGTTCAGCATCGCACAACATGTATTAATTTCTTCCTTGGTTAAAAAACCTGTCCTTTTACCGGGACAAGTCCCTTGACACTTGTGGGGGTCGTAGAGCAAAACTGAGAACAGCATTGTGTTTGTGAGAGTCTCCCCTTTCCAAAGAATGGGCAAACTATTTTGTAGGTCAAACCGTTCTGAAGCTATAGACATTTGTATGAGAATACAGATTTTAGGGATGTGTCATGTTTTGACAAACATTGCTCTCGCTCTGCCACATTTCACCAAAAATGCAGAGGTGTAACATCAGCAGTTATGGTAGGACTGAGAAGCATCCAGTGCAAAATGCGTGACATTTCTAATTTAAAACTGAGAGATTCCAATGTTTTTTTATTTTTTTATTCACATACCGGTGCGTCAATCGGATCAAATGAAATGAGATCCAATTGATTTTGATGTCTACTTTTTAATTGTTAAAATCTACATTTAGTTCTTTCTTCATTTGTTTCTTGCTGTTACAGCTAATGAAGATTGAATCTGAAAGACTCAGCAGATGAATTACAGAGTATTTGAACTGAAACCTGGTCAACTGCTTGGAAGATAGCTATGCTCACAAGTATACCACCAACACTCAAGTGATCCACTGTGGCCTGGCAACATCGACCTGTCAATGCATATTCTCACCGTCATTGCTGGTGACTGCAAAACAATGTCTTGAAATAAATGGCTCGTTGGTCTAGGGGTATGATTCTCGCTTTGGGTGCGAGAGGTCCCGGGTTCAAATCCCGGACGAGCCCTTTTGAAGAGCCTTTAACAATGTGAGACAGGCGGATCTTGGGCAACTGGTTGGAGGGGCGACTGCTACCACTGGAGCGCAGGACCAGGTGGACAAGTGATTAAGGTAATGGACTGCTAATCCATTGTGCTCTGCACTAGTGGGTTCAGCATCGCACAACATGTATTAATTTCTTCCTTGGTTAAAAAACCTGTCCTTTTACCGGGACATAGGTTACCTTCAGACGAGTCCCTTGACACTTGTGGGGGTCGTAGAGCAAAACTGAGAACAGCATTGTGTTTGTGAGAGTCTCCCCTTTCCAAAGAATGGGCAAACTATTTTGTAGGTCAAACCGTTCTGAAGCTATAGACATTTGTATGAGAATACAGATTTTAGGGATGTGTCATGTTTTGACAAACATTGCTCTCGCTCTGCCACATTTCACCAAAAATGCAGAGGTGTAACATCAGCAGTTATGGTAGGACTGAGAAGCATCCAGTGCAAAATGTGTGACATTTCTAATTTAAAACTGAGAGATTCCAATGTTTTTTTGTTTTTTTATTCACATACCGGTGCGTCAATCGGATCAAATGAAATGAGATCCAATTGATTTTGATGTCTACTTTTTAATTGTTATAATCTACATTTAGCTCTTTCTTCATTTGTTTCTTGCTGTTACAGCTAATGAAGATTGAATCTGAAAGATTCAGGAGATGAATTACAGAGTATTTGAACTGAAACCTGGTCAACTGCTTGGAAGATAGCTATGCTCACAAGTATACCACCAACACTCACGTGATCCACTGTGGCCTGGCAACATCGACCTGTCAATGCATATTCTCACCGTCATTGCTGGCGACTGCAAAACAATGTCTTGAAATAAATGGCTCGTTGGTCTAGGGGTATGATTCTCGCTTTGGGTGCGAGAGGTCCCGGGTTCAAATCCCGGACGAGCCCTTCTGAAGAGCCTTTAACAATGTGAGACAGGCGGATCTTGGGCAACTGGTTGGAGGGGCGACTGCTACCACTGGAGCGCAGGACCAGGTGGACAAGTGATTAAGGTAATGGACTGCTAATCCATTGTGCTCTGCACTAGTGGGTTCATTATTTCACAACATGTATTAATTTCTTACTTGGTTAAAAAACCTGTCCTTTTACCGGGACATAGGTTACCTTCAGACGAGTCCCTTGACACTTGTGGGGGTCGTAGAGCAAAACTGAGAACAGCATTGTGTTTGTGAGAGTCTCCCCTTTCCAAAGAATGGGCAAACTATTTTGTAGGTCAAACCGTTCTGAAGCTATAGACATTTGTATGAGAATACAGATTTTAGGGATGTGTCATGTTTTGACAAACATTGCTCTCGCTCTGCCACATTTCACCAAAAATGCAGAGGTGTAACATCAGCAGTTATGGTAGGACTGAGAAGCATCCAGTGCAAAATGTGTGACATTTCTAATTTAAAACTGAGAGATTCCAATGTTTTTTTGTTTTTTTATTCACATACCGGTGCGTCAATCGGATCAAATGAAATGAGATCCAATTGATTTTGATGTCTACTTTTTAATTGTTATAATCTACATTTAGCTCTTTCTTCATTTGTTTCTTGCTGTTACAGCTAATGAAGATTGAATCTGAAAGATTCAGGAGATGAATTACAGAGTATTTGAACTGAAACCTGGTCAACTGCTTGGAAGATAGCTATGCTCACAAGTATACCACCAACACTCACGTGATCCACTGTGGCCTGGCAACATCGACCTGTCAATGCATATTCTCACCGTCATTGCTGGCGACTGCAAAACAATGTCTTGAAATAAATGGCTCGTTGGTCTAGGGGTATGATTCTCGCTTTGGGTGCGAGAGGTCCCGGGTTCAAATCCCGGACGAGCCCTTCTGAAGAGCCTTTAACAATGTGAGACAGGCGGATCTTGGGCAACTGGTTGGAGGGGCGACTGCTACCACTGGAGCGCAGGACCAGGTGGACAAGTGATTAAGGTAATGGACTGCTAATCCATTGTGCTCTGCACTAGTGGGTTCATTATTTCACAACATGTATTAATTTCTTACTTGGTTAAAAAACCTGTCCTTTTACCGGGACATAGGTTACCTTCAGACGAGTCCCTTGACACTTGTGGGGGTCGTAGAGCAAAACTGAGAACAGCATTGTGTTTGTGAGAGTCTCCCCTTTCCAAAGAATGGGCAAACTATTTTGTAGGTCAAACCGTTCTGAAGCTATAGACATTTGTATGAGAATACAGATTTTAGGGATGTGTCATGTTTTGACAAACATTGCTCTCGCTCTGCCACATTTCACCAAAAATGCAGAGGTGTAACATCAGCAGTTATGGTAGGACTGAGAAGCATCCAGTGCAAAATGTGTGACATTTCTAATTTAAAACTGAGAGATTCCAATGTTTTTTTGTTTTTTTATTCACATACCGGTGCGTCAATCGGATCAAATGAAATGAGATCCAATTGATTTTGATGTCTACTTTTTAATTATTAAGATCTACATTTAGCTCTTTCTTCATTTGTTTCTTGCTGTTACAGCTAATGAAGATTGAATCTGAAAGACTCAGCAGATGAATTACAGAGTATTTGAACTGAAACCTGGTCAACTGCTTGGAAGATAGCTATGCTCACAAGTATACCACCAACACTCACGTGATCCACTGTGGCCTGGCAACATCGACCTGTCAATGCATATTCTCACCGTCATTGCTGGCGACTGCAAAACAATGTCTTGAAATAAATGGCTCGTTGGTCTAGGGGTATGATTCTCGCTTTGGGTGCGAGAGGTCCCGGGTTCAAATCCCGGACGAGCCCTTTTGAAGAGCCTTTAACAATGTGAGACAGGCGGATCTTGGGCAACTGGTTGGAGGGGCGACTGCTACCACTGGAGCACAGGACCAGGTGGACAAGTGATTAAGGTAATGGACTGCTAATCCATTGTGCTCTGCACTAGTGGGTTCAGCATCGCACAACATGTATTAATTTCTTCCTTGGTTAAAAAACCTGTCCTTTTACCGGGACAAGTCCCTTGACACTTGTGGGGGTCGTAGAGCAAAACTGAGAACAGCATTGTGTTTGTGAGAGTCTCCCCTTTCCAAAGAATGGGCAAACTATTTTGTAGGTCAAACCGTTCTGAAGCTATAGACATTTGTATGAGAATACAGATTTTAGGGATGTGTCATGTTTTGACAAACATTGCTCTCGCTCTGCCACATTTCACCAAAAATGCAGAGGTGTAACATCAGCAGTTATGGTAGGACTGAGAAGCATCCAGTGCAAAATGTGTGACATTTCAAATCCCGGACGAGCCCTTTTGAAGAGCCTTTAACAATGTGAGACAGGCGGATCTTGGGCAACTGGTTGGAGGGGCGACTGCTACCACTGGAGCGCAGGACCAGGTGGACAAGTGATTAAGGTAATGGACTGCTAATCCATTGTGCTCTGCACTAGTGGGTTCAGCATCGCACAACATGTATTAATTTCTTCCTTGGTTAAAAAACCTGTCCTTTTACCGGGACATAGGTTACCTTCAGACGAGTCCCTTGACACTTGTGGGGGTCGTAGAGCAAAACTGAGAACATCATTGTGTTTGTGAGAGTCTCCCCTTTCCAAAGAATGGGCAAACTATTTTGTAGGTCAAACCGTTCTGAAGCTATAGACATTTGTATGAGAATACAGATTTTAGGGATGTGTCATGTTTTGACAAACATTGCTCTCGCTCTGCCACATTTCACCAAAAATGCAGAGGTGTAACATCAGCAGTTATGGTAGGACTGAGAAGCATCCAGTGCAAAATGTGTGACATTTCTAATTTAAAACTGAGAGATTCCAATGTTTTTTTGTTTTTTTATTCACATACCGGTGCGTCAATCGGATCAAATGAAATGAGATCCAATTGATTTTGATGTCTACTTTTTAATTGTTAAAATCTACATTTAGCTCTTTCTTCATTTGTTTCTTGCTGTTACAGCTAATGAAGATTGAATCTGAAAGACTCAGGAGATGAATTACAGAGTATTTGAACTGAAACCTGGTCAACTGCTTGGAAGATAGCTATGCTCACAAGTATACCACCAACACTCACGTGATCCACTGTGGCCTGGCAACATCGACCTGTCAATGCATATTCTCACCGTCATTGCTGGCGACTGCAAAACAATGTCTTGAAATAAATGGCTCGTTGGTCTAGGGGTATGATTCTCGCTTTGGGTGCGAGAGGTCCCGGGTTCAAATCCCGGACGAGCCCTTCTGAAGAGCCTTTAACAATGTGAGACAGGTGGATCTTGGGCAACTGGTTGGAGGGGCGACTGCTACCACTGGAGCGCAGGACCAGGTGGACAAGTGATTAAGGTAATGGACTGCTAATCCATTGTGCTCTGCACTAGTGGGTTCAGCATCGCACAACATGTATTAATTTCTTCCTTGGTTAAAAAACCTGTCCTTTTACCGGGACAAGTCCCTTGACACTTGTGGGGGTCGTAGAGCAAAACTGAGAACAGCATTGTGTTTGTGAGAGTCTCCCCTTTCCAAAGAATGGGCAAACTATTTTGTAGGTCAAACCGTTCTGAAGCTATAGACATTTGTATGAGAATACAGATTTTAGGGATGTGTCATGTTTTGACAAACATTGCTCTCGCTCTGCCACATTTCACCAAAAATGCAGAGGTGTAACATCAGCAGTTATGGTAGGACTGAGAAGCATCCAGTGCAAAATGTGTGACATTTCAAATCCCGGACGAGCCCTTTTGAAGAGCCTTTAACAATGTGAGACAGGCGGATCTTGGGCAACTGGTTGGAGGGGCGACTGCTACCACTGGAGCGCAGGACCAGGTGGACAAGTGATTAAGGTAATGGACTGCTAATCCATTGTGCTCTGCACTAGTGGGTTCAGCATCGCACAACATGTATTAATTTCTTCCTTGGTTAAAAAACCTGTCCTTTTACCGGGACATAGGTTACCTTCAGACGAGTCCCTTGACACTTGTGGGGGTCGTAGAGCAAAACTGAGAACATCATTGTGTTTGTGAGAGTCTCCCCTTTCCAAAGAATGGGCAAACTATTTTGTAGGTCAAACCGTTCTGAAGCTATAGACATTTGTATGAGAATACAGATTTTAGGGATGTGTCATGTTTTGACAAACATTGCTCTCGCTCTGCCACATTTCACCAAAAATGCAGAGGTGTAACATCAGCAGTTATGGTAGGACTGAGAAGCATCCAGTGCAAAATGTGTGACATTTCTAATTTAAAACTGAGAGATTCCAATGTTTTTTTGTTTTTTTATTCACATACCGGTGCGTCAATCGGATCAAATGAAATGAGATCCAATTGATTTTGATGTCTACTTTTTAATTGTTAAAATCTACATTTAGCTCTTTCTTCATTTGTTTCTTGCTGTTACAGCTAATGAAGATTGAATCTGAAAGACTCAGGAGATGAATTACAGAGTATTTGAACTGAAACCTGGTCAACTGCTTGGAAGATAGCTATGCTCACAAGTATACCACCAACACTCACGTGATCCACTGTGGCCTGGCAACATCGACCTGTCAATGCATATTCTCACCGTCATTGCTGGCGACTGCAAAACAATGTCTTGAAATAAATGGCTCGTTGGTCTAGGGGTATGATTCTCGCTTTGGGTGCGAGAGGTCCCGGGTTCAAATCCCGGACGAGCCCTTCTGAAGAGCCTTTAACAATGTGAGACAGGTGGATCTTGGGCAACTGGTTGGAGGGGCGACTGCTACCACTGGAGCGCAGGACCAGGTGGACAAGTGATTAAGGTAATGGACTGCTAATCCATTGTGCTCTGCACTAGTGGGTTCAGCATTTCACAACATGTATTAATTTCTTACTTGGTTAAAAAACCTGTCCTTTTACCGGGACATAGGTTACCTTCAGACGAGTCCCTTGACACTTGTGGGGGTCGTAGAGCAAAACTGAGAACAGCATTGTGTTTGTGAGAGTCTCCCCTTTCCAAAGAATGGGCAAACTATTTTGTAGGTCAAACCGTTCTGAAGCTATAGACATTTTTATGAGAATACAGATTTTAGGGATGTGTCATGTTTTGACAAACATTGCTCTCGCTCTGCCACATTTCACCAAAAATGCAGAGGTGTAACATCAGCAGTTATGGTAGGACTGAGAAGCATCCAGTGCAAAATGTGTGACATTTCAAATCCCGGACGAGCCCTTTTGAAGAGCCTTTAACAATGTGAGACAGGCGGATCTTGGGCAACTGGTTGGAGGGGCGACTGCTACCACTGGAGCGCAGGACCAGGTGGACAAGTGATTAAGGTAATGGACTGCTAATCCATTGTGCTCTGCACTAGTGGGTTCAGCATCGCACAACATGTATTAATTTCTTCCTTGGTTTAAAAACCTGTCCTTTTACCGGGACATAGGTTACCTTCAGACGAGTCCCTTGACACTTGTGGGGGTCGTAGAGCAAAACTGAGAACAGCATTGTGTTTGTGAGAGTCTCCCCTTTCCAAAGAATGGGCAAACTATTTTGTAGGTCAAACCGTTCTGAAGCTATAGACATTTGTATGAGAATACAGATTTTAGGGATGTGTCATGTTTTGACAAACATTGCTCTCGCTCTGCCACATTTCACCAAAAATGCAGAGGTGTAACATCAGCAGTTATGGTAGGACTGAGAAGCATCCAGTGCAAAATGCGTGACATTTCTAATTTAAAACTGAGAGATTCCAATGTTTTTTTATTTTTTTATTCACATACCGGTGCGTCAATCGGATCAAATGAAATGAGATCCAATTGATTTTGATGTCTACTTTTTAATTGTTAAAATCTACATTTAGTTCTTTCTTCATTTGTTTCTTGCTGTTACAGCTAATGAAGATTGAATCTGAAAGACTCAGCAGATGAATTACAGAGTATTTGAACTGAAACCTGGTCAACTGCTTGGAAGATAGCTATGCTCACAAGTATACCACCAACACTCAAGTGATCCACTGTGGCCTGGCAACATCGACCTGTCAATGCATATTCTCACCGTCATTGCTGGTGACTGCAAAACAATGTCTTGAAATAAATGGCTCGTTGGTCTAGGGGTATGATTCTCGCTTTGGGTGCGAGAGGTCCCGGGTTCAAATCCCGGACGAGCCCTTTTGAAGAGCCTTTAACAATGTGAGACAGGCGGATCTTGGGCAACTGGTTGGAGGGGCGACTGCTACCACTGGAGCGCAGGACCAGGTGGACAAGTGATTAAGGTAATGGACTGCTAATCCATTGTGCTCTGCACTAGTGGGTTCAGCATCGCACAACATGTATTAATTTCTTCCTTGGTTAAAAAACCTGTCCTTTTACCGGGACATAGGTTACCTTCAGACGAGTCCCTTGACACTTGTGGGGGTCGTAGAGCAAAACTGAGAACAGCATTGTGTTTGTGAGAGTCTCCCCTTTCCAAAGAATGGGCAAACTATTTTGTAGGTCAAACCGTTCTGAAGCTATAGACATTTGTATGAGAATACAGATTTTAGGGATGTGTCATGTTTTGACAAACATTGCTCTCGCTCTGCCACATTTCACCAAAAATGCAGAGGTGTAACATCAGCAGTTATGGTAGGACTGAGAAGCATCCAGTGCAAAATGTGTGACATTTCTAATTTAAAACTGAGAGATTCCAATGTTTTTTTGTTTTTTTATTCACATACCGGTGCGTCAATCGGATCAAATGAAATGAGATCCAATTGATTTTGATGTCTACTTTTTAATTGTTATAATCTACATTTAGCTCTTTCTTCATTTGTTTCTTGCTGTTACAGCTAATGAAGATTGAATCTGAAAGATTCAGGAGATGAATTACAGAGTATTTGAACTGAAACCTGGTCAACTGCTTGGAAGATAGCTATGCTCACAAGTATACCACCAACACTCACGTGATCCACTGTGGCCTGGCAACATCGACCTGTCAATGCATATTCTCACCGTCATTGCTGGCGACTGCAAAACAATGTCTTGAAATAAATGGCTCGTTGGTCTAGGGGTATGATTCTCGCTTTGGGTGCGAGAGGTCCCGGGTTCAAATCCCGGACGAGCCCTTCTGAAGAGCCTTTAACAATGTGAGACAGGCGGATCTTGGGCAACTGGTTGGAGGGGCGACTGCTACCACTGGAGCGCAGGACCAGGTGGACAAGTGATTAAGGTAATGGACTGCTAATCCATTGTGCTCTGCACTAGTGGGTTCATTATTTCACAACATGTATTAATTTCTTACTTGGTTAAAAAACCTGTCCTTTTACCGGGACATAGGTTACCTTCAGACGAGTCCCTTGACACTTGTGGGGGTCGTAGAGCAAAACTGAGAACAGCATTGTGTTTGTGAGAGTCTCCCCTTTCCAAAGAATGGGCAAACTATTTTGTAGGTCAAACCGTTCTGAAGCTATAGACATTTGTATGAGAATACAGATTTTAGGGATGTGTCATGTTTTGACAAACATTGCTCTCGCTCTGCCACATTTCACCAAAAATGCAGAGGTGTAACATCAGCAGTTATGGTAGGACTGAGAAGCATCCAGTGCAAAATGTGTGACATTTCTAATTTAAAACTGAGAGATTCCAATGTTTTTTTGTTTTTTTATTCACATACCGGTGCGTCAATCGGATCAAATGAAATGAGATCCAATTGATTTTTATGTCTACTTTTTAATTGTTATAATCTACATTTAGCTCTTTCTTCATTTGTTTCTTGCTGTTACAGCTAATGAAGATTGAATCTGAAAGATTCAGGAGATGAATTACAGAGTATTTGAACTGAAACCTGGTCAACTGCTTGGAAGATAGCTATGCTCACAAGTATACCACCAACACTCACGTGATCCACTGTGGCCTGGCAACATCGACCTGTCAATGCATATTCTCACCGTCATTGCTGGCGACTGCAAAACAATGTCTTGAAATAAATGGCTCGTTGGTCTAGGGGTATGATTCTCGCTTTGGGTGCGAGAGGTCCCGGGTTCAAATCCCGGACGAGCCCTTTTGAAGAGCCTTTAACAATGTGAGACAGGCGGATCTTGGGCAACTGGTTGGAGGGGCGACTGCTACCACTGGAGCACAGGACCAGGTGGACAAGTGATTAAGGTAATGGACTGCTAATCCATTGTGCTCTGCACTAGTGGGTTCAGCATCGCACAACATGTATTAATTTCTTCCTTGGTTAAAAAACCTGTCCTTTTACCGGGACAAGTCCCTTGACACTTGTGGGGGTCGTAGAGCAAAACTGAGAACAGCATTGTGTTTGTGAGAGTCTCCCCTTTCCAAAGAATGGGCAAACTATTTTGTAGGTCAAACCGTTCTGAAGCTATAGACATTTGTATGAGAATACAGATTTTAGGGATGTGTCATGTTTTGACAAACATTGCTCTCGCTCTGCCACATTTCACCAAAAATGCAGAGGTGTAACATCAGCAGTTATGGTAGGACTGAGAAGCATCCAGTGCAAAATGTGTGACATTTCAAATCCCGGACGAGCCCTTTTGAAGAGCCTTTAACAATGTGAGACAGGCGGATCTTGGGCAACTGGTTGGAGGGGCGACTGCTACCACTGGAGCGCAGGACCAGGTGGACAAGTGATTAAGGTAATGGACTGCTAATCCATTGTGCTCTGCACTAGTGGGTTCAGCATCGCACAACATGTATTAATTTCTTCCTTGGTTAAAAAACCTGTCCTTTTACCGGGACATAGGTTACCTTCAGACGAGTCCCTTGACACTTGTGGGGGTCGTAGAGCAAAACTGAGAACAGCATTGTGTTTGTGAGAGTCTCCCCTTTCCAAAGAATGGGCAAACTATTTTGTAGGTCAAACCGTTCTGAAGCTATAGACATTTGTATGAGAATACAGATTTTAGGGATGTGTCATGTTTTGACAAACATTGCTCTCGCTCTGCCACATTTCACCAAAAATGCAGAGGTGTAACATCAGCAGTTATGGTAGGACTGAGAAGCATCCAGTGCAAAATGTGTGACATTTCTAATTTAAAACTGAGAGATTCCAATGTTTTTTTGTTTTTTTATTCACATACCGGTGCGTCAATCGGATCAAATGAAATGAGATCCAATTGATTTTGATGTCTACTTTTTAATTGTTAAAATCTACATTTAGCTCTTTCTTCATTTGTTTCTTGCTGTTACAGCTAATGAAGATTGAATCTGAAAGACTCAGGAGATGAATTACAGAGTATTTGAACTGAAACCTGGTCAACTGCTTGGAAGATAGCTATGCTCACAAGTATACCACCAACACTCACGTGATCCACTGTGGCCTGGCAACATCGACCTGTCAATGCATATTCTCACCGTCATTGCTGGCGACTGCAAAACAATGTCTTGAAATAAATGGCTCGTTGGTCTAGGGGTATGATTCTCGCTTTGGGTGCGAGAGGTGTAACATCAGCAGTTATGGTAGGACTGAGAAGCATCCAGTGCAAAATGTGTGACATTTCAAATCCCGGACGAGCCCTTTTGAAGAGCCTTTAACAATGTGAGACAGGCGGATCTTGGGCAACTGGTTGGAGGGGCGACTGCTACCACTGGAGCGCAGGACCAGGTGGACAAGTGATTAAGGTAATGGACTGCTAATCCATTGTGCTCTGCACTAGTGGGTTCAGCATCGCACAACATGTATTAATTTCTTCCTTGGTTAAAAAACCTGTCCTTTTACCGGGACATAGGTTACCTTCAGACGAGTCCCTTGACACTTGTGGGGGTCGTAGAGCAAAACTGAGAACAGCATTGTGTTTGTGAGAGTCTCCCCTTTCCAAAGAATGGGCAAACTATTTTGTAGGTCAAACCGTTCTGAAGCTATAGACATTTGTATGAGAATACAGATTTTAGGGATGTGTCATGTTTTGACAAACATTGCTCTCGCTCTGCCACATTTCACCAAAAATGCAGAGGTGTAACATCAGCAGTTATGGTAGGACTGAGAAGCATCCAGTGCAAAATGTGTGACATTTCTAATTTAAAACTGAGAGATTCCAATGTTTTTTTGTTTTTTTATTCACATACCGGTGCGTCAATCGGATCAAATGAAATGAGATCCAATTGATTTTGATGTCTACTTTTTAATTGTTAAAATCTACATTTAGCTCTTTCTTCATTTGTTTCTTGCTGTTACAGCTAATGAAGATTGAATCTGAAAGACTCAGCAGATGAATTACAGAGTATTTGAACTGAAACCTGGTCAACTGCTTGGAAGATAGCTATGCTCACAAGTATACCACCAACACTCACGTGATCCACTGTGGCCTGGCAACATCGACCTGTCAATGCATATTCTCACCGTCATTGCTGGCGACTGCAAAACAATGTCTTGAAATAAATGGCTCGTTGGTCTAGGGGTATGATTCTCGCTTTGGGTGCGAGAGGTCCCGGGTTCAAATCCCGGACGAGCCCTTCTGAAGAGCCTTTAACAATGTGAGACAGGCGGATCTTGGGCAACTGGTTGGAGGGGCGACTGCTACCACTGGAGCGCAGGACCAGGTGGACAAGTGATTAAGGTAATGGACTGCTAATCCATTGTGCTCTGCACTAGTGGGTTCAGCATTTCACAACATGTATTAATTTCTTACTTGGTTAAAAAACCTGTCCTTTTACCGGGACATAGGTTACCTTCAGACGAGTCCCTTGACACTTGTGGGGGTCGTAGAGCAAAACTGAGAACAGCATTGTGTTTGTGAGAGTCTCCCCTTTCCAAAGAATGGGCAAACTATTTTGTAGGTCAAACCGTTCTGAAGCTATAGACATTTGTATGAGAATACAGATTTTAGGGATGTGTCATGTTTTGACAAACATTGCTCTCGCTCTGCCACATTTCACCAAAAATGCAGAGGTGTAACATCAGCAGTTATGGTAGGACTGAGAAGCATCCAGTGCAAAATGTGTGACATTTCTAATTTAAAACTGAGAGATTCCAATGTTTTTTTGTTTTTTTATTCACATACCGGTGCGTCAATCGGATCAAATGAAATGAGATCCAATTGATTTTGATGTCTACTTTTTAATTATTAAGATCTACATTTAGCTCTTTCTTCATTTGTTTCTTGCTGTTACAGCTAATGAAGATTGAATCTGAAAGACTCAGCAGATGAATTACAGAGTATTTGAACTGAAACCTGGTCAACTGCTTGGAAGATAGCTATGCTCACAAGTATACCACCAACACTCACGTGATCCACTGTGGCCTGGCAACATCGACCTGTCAATGCATATTCTCACCGTCATTGCTGGCGACTGCAAAACAATGTCTTGAAATAAATGGCTCGTTGGTCTAGGGGTATGATTCTCGCTTTGGGTGCGAGAGGTCCCGGGTTCAAATCCCGGACGAGCCCTTTTGAAGAGCCTTTAACAATGTGAGACAGGCGGATCTTGGGCAACTGGTTGGAGGGGCGACTGCTACCACTGGAGCGCAGGACCAGGTGGACAAGTGATTAAGGTAATGGACTGCTAATCCATTGTGCTCTGCACTAGTGGGTTCAGCATTGCACAACATGTATTAATTTCTTCCTTGGTTAAAAAACCTGTCCTTTTACCGGGACATAGGTTACCTTCAGACGAGTCCCTTGACACTTGTGGGGGTCGTAGAGCAAAACTGAGAACAGCATTGTGTTTGTGAGAGTCTCCCCTTTCCAAAGAATGGGCAAACTATTTTGTAGGTCAAACCGTTCTGAAGCTATAGACATTTGTATGAGAATACAGATTTTAGGGATGTGTCATGTTTTGACAAACATTGCTCTCGCTCTGCCACATTTCACCAAAAATGCAGAGGTGTAACATCAGCAGTTATGGTAGGACTGAGAAGCATCCAGTGCAAAATGTGTGACATTTCTAATTTAAAACTGAGAGATTCCAATGTTTTTTTGTTTTTTTATTCACATACCGGTGCGTCAATCGGATCAAATGAAATGAGATCCAATTGATTTTGATGTCTACTTTTTAATTGTTATAATCTACATTTAGCTCTTTCTTCATTTGTTTCTTGCTGTTACAGCTAATGAAGATTGAATCTGAAAGATTCAGGAGATGAATTACAGAGTATTTGAACTGAAACCTGGTCAACTGCTTGGAAGATAGCTATGCTCACAAGTATACCACCAACACTCACGTGATCCACTGTGGCCTGGCAACATCGACCTGTCAATGCATATTCTCACCGTCATTGCTGGCGACTGCAAAACAATGTCTTGAAATAAATGGCTCGTTGGTCTAGGGGTATGATTCTCGCTTTGGGTGCGAGAGGTGTAACATCAGCAGTTATGGTAGGACTGAGAAGCATCCAGTGCAAAATGTGTGACATTTCAAATCCCGGACGAGCCCTTTTGAAGAGCCTTTAACAATGTGAGACAGGCGGATCTTGGGCAACTGGTTGGAGGGGCGACTGCTACCACTGGAGCGCAGGACCAGGTGGACAAGTGATTAAGGTAATGGACTGCTAATCCATTGTGCTCTGCACTAGTGGGTTCAGCATCGCACAACATGTATTAATTTCTTCCTTGGTTAAAAAACCTGTCCTTTTACCGGGACATAGGTTACCTTCAGACGAGTCCCTTGACACTTGTGGGGGTCGTAGAGCAAAACTGAGAACAGCATTGTGTTTGTGAGAGTCTCCCCTTTCCAAAGAATGGGCAAACTATTTTGTAGGTCAAACCGTTCTGAAGCTATAGACATTTGTATGAGAATACAGATTTTAGGGATGTGTCATGTTTTGACAAACATTGCTCTCGCTCTGCCACATTTCACCAAAAATGCAGAGGTGTAACATCAGCAGTTATGGTAGGACTGAGAAGCATCCAGTGCAAAATGTGTGACATTTCTAATTTAAAACTGAGAGATTCCAATGTTTTTTTGTTTTTTTATTCACATACCGGTGCGTCAATCGGATCAAATGAAATGAGATCCAATTGATTTTGATGTCTACTTTTTAATTGTTAAAATCTACATTTAGCTCTTTCTTCATTTGTTTCTTGCTGTTACAGCTAATGAAGATTGAATCTGAAAGACTCAGCAGATGAATTACAGAGTATTTGAACTGAAACCTGGTCAACTGCTTGGAAGATAGCTATGCTCACAAGTATACCACCAACACTCACGTGATCCACTGTGGCCTGGCAACATCGACCTGTCAATGCATATTCTCACCGTCATTGCTGGCGACTGCAAAACAATGTCTTGAAATAAATGGCTCGTTGGTCTAGGGGTATGATTCTCGCTTTGGGTGCGAGAGGTCCCGGGTTCAAATCCCGGACGAGCCCTTCTGAAGAGCCTTTAACAATGTGAGACAGGCGGATCTTGGGCAACTGGTTGGAGGGGCGACTGCTACCACTGGAGCGCAGGACCAGGTGGACAAGTGATTAAGGTAATGGACTGCTAATCCATTGTGCTCTGCACTAGTGGGTTCAGCATTTCACAACATGTATTAATTTCTTACTTGGTTAAAAAACCTGTCCTTTTACCGGGACATAGGTTACCTTCAGACGAGTCCCTTGACACTTGTGGGGGTCGTAGAGCAAAACTGAGAACAGCATTGTGTTTGTGAGAGTCTCCCCTTTCCAAAGAATGGGCAAACTATTTTGTAGGTCAAACCGTTCTGAAGCTATAGACATTTGTATGAGAATACAGATTTTAGGGATGTGTCATGTTTTGACAAACATTGCTCTCGCTCTGCCACATTTCACCAAAAATGCAGAGGTGTAACATCAGCAGTTATGGTAGGACTGAGAAGCATCCAGTGCAAAATGTGTGACATTTCTAATTTAAAACTGAGAGATTCCAATGTTTTTTTGTTTTTTTATTCACATACCGGTGCGTCAATCGGATCAAATGAAATGAGATCCAATTGATTTTGATGTCTACTTTTTAATTATTAAGATCTACATTTAGCTCTTTCTTCATTTGTTTCTTGCTGTTACAGCTAATGAAGATTGAATCTGAAAGACTCAGCAGATGAATTACAGAGTATTTGAACTGAAACCTGGTCAACTGCTTGGAAGATAGCTATGCTCACAAGTATACCACCAACACTCACGTGATCCACTGTGGCCTGGCAACATCGACCTGTCAATGCATATTCTCACCGTCATTGCTGGCGACTGCAAAACAATGTCTTGAAATAAATGGCTCGTTGGTCTAGGGGTATGATTCTCGCTTTGGGTGCGAGAGGTCCCGGGTTCAAATCCCGGACGAGCCCTTTTGAAGAGCCTTTAACAATGTGAGACAGGCGGATCTTGGGCAACTGGTTGGAGGGGCGACTGCTACCACTGGAGCGCAGGACCAGGTGGACAAGTGATTAAGGTAATGGACTGCTAATCCATTGTGCTCTGCACTAGTGGGTTCAGCATTGCACAACATGTATTAATTTCTTCCTTGGTTAAAAAACCTGTCCTTTTACCGGGACATAGGTTACCTTCAGACGAGTCCCTTGACACTTGTGGGGGTCGTAGAGCAAAACTGAGAACAGCATTGTGTTTGTGAGAGTCTCCCCTTTCCAAAGAATGGGCAAACTATTTTGTAGGTCAAACCGTTCTGAAGCTATAGACATTTGTATGAGAATACAGATTTTAGGGATGTGTCATGTTTTGACAAACATTGCTCTCGCTCTGCCACATTTCACCAAAAATGCAGAGGTGTAACATCAGCAGTTATGGTAGGACTGAGAAGCATCCAGTGCAAAATGTGTGACATTTCTAATTTAAAACTGAGAGATTCCAATGTTTTTTTGTTTTTTTATTCACATACCGGTGCGTCAATCGGATCAAATGAAATGAGATCCAATTGATTTTGATGTCTACTTTTTAATTGTTATAATCTACATTTAGCTCTTTCTTCATTTGTTTCTTGCTGTTACAGCTAATGAAGATTGAATCTGAAAGATTCAGGAGATGAATTACAGAGTATTTGAACTGAAACCTGGTCAACTGCTTGGAAGATAGCTATGCTCACAAGTATACCACCAACACTCACGTGATCCACTGTGGCCTGGCAACATCGACCTGTCAATGCATATTCTCACCGTCATTGCTGGCGACTGCAAAACAATGTCTTGAAATAAATGGCTCGTTGGTCTAGGGGTATGATTCTCGCTTTGGGTGCGAGAGGTCCCGGGTTCAAATCCCGGACGAGCCCTTCTGAAGAGCCTTTAACAATGTGAGACAGGCGGATCTTGGGCAACTGGTTGGAGGGGCGACTGCTACCACTGGAGCGCAGGACCAGGTGGACAAGTGATTAAGGTAATGGACTGCTAATCCATTGTGCTCTGCACTAGTGGGTTCAGCATTTCACAACATGTATTAATTTCTTACTTGGTTAAAAAACCTGTCCTTTTACCGGGACATAGGTTACCTTCAGACGAGTCCCTTGACACTTGTGGGGGTCGTAGAGCAAAACTGAGAACAGCATTGTGTTTGTGAGAGTCTCCCCTTTCCAAAGAATGGGCAAACTATTTTGTAGGTCAAACCGTTCTGAAGCTATAGACATTTGTATGAGAATACAGATTTTAGGGATGTGTCATGTTTTGACAAACATTGCTCTCGCTCTGCCACATTTCACCAAAAATGCAGAGGTGTAACATCAGCAGTTATGGTAGGACTGAGAAGCATCCAGTGCAAAATGTGTGACATTTCTAATTTAAAACTGAGAGATTCCAATGTTTTTTTGTTTTTTTATTCACATACCGGTGCGTCAATCGGATCAAATGAAATGAGATCCAATTGATTTTGATGTCTACTTTTTAATTATTAAGATCTACATTTAGCTCTTTCTTCATTTGTTTCTTGCTGTTACAGCTAATGAAGATTGAATCTGAAAGACTCAGCAGATGAATTACAGAGTATTTGAACTGAAACCTGGTCAACTGCTTGGAAGATAGCTATGCTCACAAGTATACCACCAACACTCACGTGATCCACTGTGGCCTGGCAACATCGACCTGTCAATGCATATTCTCACCGTCATTGCTGGCGACTGCAAAACAATGTCTTGAAATAAATGGCTCGTTGGTCTAGGGGTATGATTCTCGCTTTGGGTGCGAGAGGTCCCGGGTTCAAATCCCGGACGAGCCCTTTTGAAGAGCCTTTAACAATGTGAGACAGGCGGATCTTGGGCAACTGGTTGGAGGGGCGACTGCTACCACTGGAGCGCAGGACCAGGTGGACAAGTGATTAAGGTAATGGACTGCTAATCCATTGTGCTCTGCACTAGTGGGTTCAGCATTGCACAACATGTATTAATTTCTTCCTTGGTTAAAAAACCTGTCCTTTTACCGGGACATAGGTTACCTTCAGACGAGTCCCTTGACACTTGTGGGGGTCGTAGAGCAAAACTGAGAACAGCATTGTGTTTGTGAGAGTCTCCCCTTTCCAAAGAATGGGCAAACTATTTTGTAGGTCAAACCGTTCTGAAGCTATAGACATTTGTATGAGAATACAGATTTTAGGGATGTGTCATGTTTTGACAAACATTGCTCTCGCTCTGCCACATTTCACCAAAAATGCAGAGGTGTAACATCAGCAGTTATGGTAGGACTGAGAAGCATCCAGTGCAAAATGTGTGACATTTCTAATTTAAAACTGAGAGATTCCAATGTTTTTTTGTTTTTTTATTCACATACCGGTGCGTCAATCGGATCAAATGAAATGAGATCCAATTGATTTTGATGTCTACTTTTTAATTGTTATAATCTACATTTAGCTCTTTCTTCATTTGTTTCTTGCTGTTACAGCTAATGAAGATTGAATCTGAAAGATTCAGGAGATGAATTACAGAGTATTTGAACTGAAACCTGGTCAACTGCTTGGAAGATAGCTATGCTCACAAGTATACCACCAACACTCACGTGATCCACTGTGGCCTGGCAACATCGACCTGTCAATGCATATTCTCACCGTCATTGCTGGCGACTGCAAAACAATGTCTTGAAATAAATGGCTCGTTGGTCTAGGGGTATGATTCTCGCTTTGGGTGCGAGAGGTCCCGGGTTCAAATCCCGGACGAGCCCTTCTGAAGAGCCTTTAACAATGTGAGACAGGCGGATCTTGGGCAACTGGTTGGAGGGGCGACTGCTACCACTGGAGCGCAGGACCAGGTGGACAAGTGATTAAGGTAATGGACTGCTAATCCATTGTGCTCTGCACTAGTGGGTTCAGCATTTCACAACATGTATTAATTTCTTACTTGGTTAAAAAACCTGTCCTTTTACCGGGACATAGGTTACCTTCAGACGAGTCCCTTGACACTTGTGGGGGTCGTAGAGCAAAACTGAGAACAGCATTGTGTTTGTGAGAGTCTCCCCTTTCCAAAGAATGGGCAAACTATTTTGTAGGTCAAACCGTTCTGAAGCTATAGACATTTGTATGAGAATACAGATTTTAGGGATGTGTCATGTTTTGACAAACATTGCTCTCGCTCTGCCACATTTCACCAAAAATGCAGAGGTGTAACATCAGCAGTTATGGTAGGACTGAGAAGCATCCAGTGCAAAATGTGTGACATTTCTAATTTAAAACTGAGAGATTCCAATGTTTTTTTGTTTTTTTATTCACATACCGGTGCGTCAATCGGATCAAATGAAATGAGATCCAATTGATTTTGATGTCTACTTTTTAATTATTAAGATCTACATTTAGCTCTTTCTTCATTTGTTTCTTGCTGTTACAGCTAATGAAGATTGAATCTGAAAGACTCAGCAGATGAATTACAGAGTATTTGAACTGAAACCTGGTCAACTGCTTGGAAGATAGCTATGCTCACAAGTATACCACCAACACTCACGTGATCCACTGTGGCCTGGCAACATCGACCTGTCAATGCATATTCTCACCGTCATTGCTGGCGACTGCAAAACAATGTCTTGAAATAAATGGCTTGTTGGTCTAGGGGTATGATTCTCGCTTTGGGTGCGAGAGGTCCCGGGTTCAAATCCCGGACGAGCCCTTTTGAAGATCCTTTAACAATACAGGCGGATCTTGGGCAACTGGTTGGAGGGGCGACTGCTACCACTGGAGCGCAGGACCAGGTGGACAAGTGATTAAGGTAATGGACTGCTAATCCATTGTGCTCTGCACTAGTGGGTTCAGCATCGCACAACATGTATTAATTTCTTCCTTGGTTAAAAAACCTGTCCTTTTACCGGGACATAGGTTACCTTCAGACGAGTCCCTTGACACTTGTGGGGGTCGTAGAGCAAAACTGAGAACAGCATTGTGTTTGTGAGAGTCTCCCCTTTCCAAAGAATGGGCAAACTATTTTGTAGGTCAAACCGTTCTGAAGCTATAGACATTTGTATGAGAATACAGATTTTAGGGATGTGTCATGTTTTGACAAACATTGCTCTCGCTCTGCCACATTTCACCAAAAATGCAGAGGTGTAACATCAGCAGTTATGGTAGGACTGAGAAGCATCCAGTGCAAAATGTGTGACATTTCTAATTTAAAACTGAGAGATTCCAATGTTTTTTTGTTTTTTTATTCACATACCGGTGCGTCAATCGGATCAAATGAAATGAGATCCAATTGATTTTGATGTCTACTTTTTAATTGTTATAATCTACATTTAGCTCTTTCTACATTTGTTTCTTGCTGTTACAGCTAATGAAGATTGAATCTGAAAGATTCAGGAGATGAATTACAGAGTATTTGAACTGAAACCTGGTCAACTGCTTGGAAGATAGCTATGCTCACAAGTATACCACCAACACTCACGTGATCCACTGTGGCCTGGCAACATCGACCTGTCAATGCATATTCTCACCGTCATTGCTGGCGACTGCAAAACAATGTCTTGAAATAAATGGCTCGTTGGTCTAGGGGTATGATTCTCGCTTTGGGTGCGAGAGGTCCCGGGTTCAAATCCTGGACGAGCCCTTCTGAAGAGCCTTTAACAATGTGAGACAGGCGGATCTTGGGCAACTGGTTGGAGGGGCGACTGCTACCACTGGAGCGCAGGACCAGGTGGACAAGTGATTAAGGTAATGGACTGCTAATCCATTGTGCTCTGCACTAGTGGGTTCAGCATTTCACAACATGTATTAATTTCTTACTTGGTTAAAAAACCTGTCCTTTTACCGGGACATAGGTTACCTTCAGACGAGTCCCTTGACACTTGTGGGGGTCGTAGAGCAAAACTGAGAACAGCATTGTGTTTGTGAGAGTCTCCCCTTTCCAAAGAATGGGCAAACTATTTTGTAGGTCAAACCGTTCTGAAGCTATAGACATTTGTATGAGAATACAGATTTTAGGGATGTGTCATGTTTTGACAAACATTGCTCTCGCTCTGCCACATTTCACCAAAAATGCAGAGGTGTAACATCAGCAGTTATGGTAGGACTGAGAAGCATCCAGTGCAAAATGTGTGACATTTCTAATTTAAAACTGAGAGATTCCAATGTTTTTTTATTTTTTTATTCACATACCGGTGCGTCAATCGGATCAAATGAAATGAGATCCAATTGATTTTGATGTCTACTTTTTAATTGTTAAAATCTACATTTAGTTCTTTCTTCATTTGTTTCTTGCTGTTACAGCTAATGAAGATTGAATCTGAAAGACTCAGCAGATGAATTACAGAGTATTTGAACTGAAACCTGGTCAACTGCTTGGAAGATAGCTATGCTCACAAGTATACCACCAACACTCACGTGATCCACTGTGGCCTGGCAACATCGACCTGTCAATGCATATTCTCACCGTCATTGCTGGCGACTGCAAAACAATGTCTTGAAATAAAAGGCTCGTTGGTCTAGGGGTATGATTCTCGCTTTGGGTGCGAGAGGTCCCGGGTTCAAATCCCGGACGAGCCCTTTTGAAGATCCTTTAACAATACAGGCGGATCTTGGGCAACTGGTTGGAGGGGCGACTGCTACCACTGGAGCGCAGGACCAGGTGGACAAGTGATTAAGGTAATGGACTGCTAATCCATTGTGCTCTGCACTAGTGGGTTCAGCATCGCACAACATGTATTAATTTCTTCCTTGGTTAAAAAACCTGTCCTTTTACCGGGACATAGGTTACCTTCAGACGAGTCCCTTGACACTTGTGGGGGTCGTAGAGCAAAACTGAGAACAGCATTGTGTTTGTGAGAGTCTCCCCTTTCCAAAGAATGGGCAAACTATTTTGTAGGTCAAACCGTTCTGAAGCTATAGACATTTGTATGAGAATACAGATTTTAGGGATGTGTCATGTTTTGACAAACATTGCTCTCGCTCTGCCACATTTCACCAAAAATGCAGAGGTGTAACATCAGCAGTTATGGTAGGACTGAGAAGCATCCAGTGCAAAATGTGTGACATTTCTAATTTAAAACTGAGAGATTCCAATGTTTTTTTATTTTTTTATTCACATACCGGTGCGTCAATCGGATCAAATGAAATGAGATCCAATTGATTTTGATGTCTACTTTTTAATTGTTAAAATCTACATTTAGTTCTTTCTTCATTTGTTTCTTGCTGTTACAGCTAATGAAGATTGAATCTGAAAGACTCAGCAGATGAATTACAGAGTATTTGAACTGAAACCTGGTCAACTGCTTGGAAGATAGCTATGCTCACAAGTATACCACCAACACTCACGTGATCCACTGTGGCCTGGCAACATCGACCTGTCAATGCATATTCTCACCGTCATTGCTGGCGACTGCAAAACAATGTCTTGAAATAAATGGCTCGTTGGTCTAGGGGTATGATTCTCGCTTTGGGTGCGAGAGGTCCCGGGTTCAAATCCCGGACGAGCCCTTTTGAAGATCCTTTAACAATACAGGCGGATCTTGGGCAACTGGTTGGAGGGGCGACTGCTACCACTGGAGCGCAGGACCAGGTGGACAAGTGATTAAGGTAATGGACTGCTAATCCATTGTGCTCTGCACTAGTGGGTTCAGCATCGCACAACATGTATTAATTTCTTCCTTGGTTAAAAAACCTGTCCTTTTACCGGGACATAGGTTACCTTCAGACGAGTCCCTTGACACTTGTGGGGGTCGTAGAGCAAAACTGAGAACAGCATTGTGTTTGTGAGAGTCTCCCCTTTCCAAAGAATGGGCAAACTATTTTGTAGGTCAAACCGTTCTGAAGCTATAGACATTTGTATGAGAATACAGATTTTAGGGATGTGTCATGTTTTGACAAACATTGCTCTCGCTCTGCCACATTTCACCAAAAATGCAGAGGTGTAACATCAGCAGTTATGGTAGGACTGAGAAGCATCCAGTGCAAAATGTGTGACATTTCTAATTTAAAACTGAGAGATTCCAATGTTTTTTAGTTTTTTTATTCACATACCGGTGCGTCAATCGGATCAAATGAAATGAGATCCAATTGATTTTGATGTCTACTTTTTAATTGTTAAAATCTACATTTAGTTCTTTCTTCATTTGTTTCTTGCTGTTACAGCTAATGAAGATTGAATCTGAAAGACTCAGCAGATGAATTACAGAGTATTTGAACTGAAACCTGGTCAACTGCTTGGAAGATAGCTATGCTCACAAGTATACCACCAACACTCAAGTGATCCACTGTGGCCTGGCAACATCGACCTGTCAATGCATATTCTCACCGTCATTGCTGGTGACTGCAAAACAATGTCTTGAAATAAATGGCTCGTTGGTCTAGGGGTATGATTCTCGCTTTGGGTGCGAGAGGTCCCGGGTTCAAATCCCGGACGAGCCCTTTTGAAGAGCCTTTAACAATGTGAGACAGGCGGATCTTGGGCAACTGGTTGGAGGGGCGACTGCTACCACTGGAGCGCAGGACCAGGTGGACAAGTGATTAAGGTAATGGACTGCTAATCCATTGTGCTCTGCACTAGTGGGTTCAGCATCGCACAACATGTATTAATTTCTTCCTTGGTTAAAAAACCTGTCCTTTTACCGGGACATAGGTTACCTTCAGACGAGTGCCTTGACACTTGTGGGGGTCGTAGAGCAAAACTGAGAACAGCATTGTGTTTGTGAGAGTCTCCCCTTTCCAAAGAATGGGCAAACTATTTTGTAGGTCAAACCGTTCTGAAGCTATAGACATTTGTATGAGAATACAGATTTTAGGGATGTGTCATGTTTTGACAAACATTGCTCTCGCTCTGCCACATTTCACCAAAAATGCAGAGGTGTAACATCAGCAGTTATGGTAGGACTGAGAAGCATCCAGTGCAAAATGTGTGACATTTCTAATTTAAAACTGAGAGATTCCAATGTTTTTTAGTTTTTTTATTCACATACCGGTGCGTCAATCGGATCAAATGAAATGAGATCCAATTGATTTTGATGTCTACTTTTTAATTGTTAAAATCTACATTTAGTTCTTTCTTCATTTGTTTCTTGCTGTTACAGCTAATGAAGATTGAATCTGAAAGACTCAGCAGATGAATTACAGAGTATTTGAACTGAAACCTGGTCAACTGCTTGGAAGATAGCTATGCTCACAAGTATACCACCAACACTCAAGTGATCCACTGTGGCCTGGCAACATCGACCTGTCAATGCATATTCTCACCGTCATTGCTGGTGACTGCAAAACAATGTCTTGAAATAAATGGCTCGTTGGTCTAGGGGTATGATTCTCGCTTTGGGTGCGAGAGGTCCCGGGTTCAAATCCCGGACGAGCCCTTTTGAAGAGCCTTTAACAATGTGAGACAGGCGGATCTTGGGCAACTGGTTGGAGGGGCGACTGCTACCACTGGAGCGCAGGACCAGGTGGACAAGTGATTAAGGTAATGGACTGCTAATCCATTGTGCTCTGCACTAGTGGGTTCAGCATCGCACAACATGTATTAATTTCTTCCTTGGTTAAAAAACCTGTCCTTTTACCGGGACAAGTCCCTTGACACTTGTGGGGGTCGTAGAGCAAAACTGAGAACAGCATTGTGTTTGTGAGAGTCTCCCCTTTCCAAAGAATGGGCAAACTATTTTGTAGGTCAAACCGTTCTGAAGCTATAGACATTTGTATGAGAATACAGATTTTAGGGATGTGTCATGTTTTGACAAACATTGCTCTCGCTCTGCCACATTTCACCAAAAATGCAGAGGTGTAACATCAGCAGTTATGGTAGGACTGAGAAGCATCCAGTGCAAAATGTGTGACATTTCTAATTTAAAACTGAGAGATTCCAATGTTTTTTTATTTTTTTATTCACATACCGGTGCGTCAATCGGATCAAATGAAATGAGATCCAATTGATTTTGATGTCTACTTTTTAATTGTTAAAATCTACATTTAGTTCTTTCTTCATTTGTTTCTTGCTGTTACAGCTAATGAAGATTGAATCTGAAAGACTCAGCAGATGAATTACAGAGTATTTGAACTGAAACCTGGTCAACTGCTTGGAAGATAGCTATGCTCACAAGTATACCACCAACACTCACGTGATCCACTGTGGCCTGGCAACATCGACCTGTCAATGCATATTCTCACCGTCATTGCTGGCGACTGCAAAACAATGTCTTGAAATAAAAGGCTCGTTGGTCTAGGGGTATGATTCTCGCTTTGGGTGCGAGAGGTCCCGGGTTCAAATCCCGGACGAGCCCTTTTGAAGATCCTTTAACAATACAGGCGGATCTTGGGCAACTGGTTGGAGGGGCGACTGCTACCACTGGAGCGCAGGACCAGGTGGACAAGTGATTAAGGTAATGGACTGCTAATCCATTGTGCTCTGCACTAGTGGGTTCAGCATCGCACAACATGTATTAATTTCTTCCTTGGTTAAAAAACCTGTCCTTTTACCGGGACATAGGTTACCTTCAGACGAGTCCCTTGACACTTGTGGGGGTCGTAGAGCAAAACTGAGAACAGCATTGTGTTTGTGAGAGTCTCCCCTTTCCAAAGAATGGGCAAACTATTTTGTAGGTCAAACCGTTCTGAAGCTATAGACATTTGTATGAGAATACAGATTTTAGGGATGTGTCATGTTTTGACAAACATTGCTCTCGCTCTGCCACATTTCACCAAAAATGCAGAGGTGTAACATCAGCAGTTATGGTAGGACTGAGAAGCATCCAGTGCAAAATGTGTGACATTTCTAATTTAAAACTGAGAGATTCCAATGTTTTTTTATTTTTTTATTCACATACCGGTGCGTCAATCGGATCAAATGAAATGAGATCCAATTGATTTTGATGTCTACTTTTTAATTGTTAAAATCTACATTTAGTTCTTTCTTCATTTGTTTCTTGCTGTTACAGCTAATGAAGATTGAATCTGAAAGACTCAGCAGATGAATTACAGAGTATTTGAACTGAAACCTGGTCAACTGCTTGGAAGATAGCTATGCTCACAAGTATACCACCAACACTCACGTGATCCACTGTGGCCTGGCAACATCGACCTGTCAATGCATATTCTCACCGTCATTGCTGGCGACTGCAAAACAATGTCTTGAAATAAATGGCTCGTTGGTCTAGGGGTATGATTCTCGCTTTGGGTGCGAGAGGTCCCGGGTTCAAATCCCGGACGAGCCCTTTTGAAGATCCTTTAACAATACAGGCGGATCTTGGGCAACTGGTTGGAGGGGCGACTGCTACCACTGGAGCGCAGGACCAGGTGGACAAGTGATTAAGGTAATGGACTGCTAATCCATTGTGCTCTGCACTAGTGGGTTCAGCATCGCACAACATGTATTAATTTCTTCCTTGGTTAAAAAACCTGTCCTTTTACCGGGACATAGGTTACCTTCAGACGAGTCCCTTGACACTTGTGGGGGTCGTAGAGCAAAACTGAGAACAGCATTGTGTTTGTGAGAGTCTCCCCTTTCCAAAGAATGGGCAAACTATTTTGTAGGTCAAACCGTTCTGAAGCTATAGACATTTGTATGAGAATACAGATTTTAGGGATGTGTCATGTTTTGACAAACATTGCTCTCGCTCTGCCACATTTCACCAAAAATGCAGAGGTGTAACATCAGCAGTTATGGTAGGACTGAGAAGCATCCAGTGCAAAATGTGTGACATTTCTAATTTAAAACTGAGAGATTCCAATGTTTTTTTGTTTTTTTATTCACATACCGGTGCGTCAATCGGATCAAATGAAATGAGATCCAATTGATTTTGATGTCTACTTTTTAATTGTTATAATCTACATTTAGCTCTTTCTTCATTTGTTTCTTGCTGTTACAGCTAATGAAGATTGAATCTGAAAGATTCAGGAGATGAATTACAGAGTATTTGAACTGAAACCTGGTCAACTGCTTGGAAGATAGCTATGCTCACAAGTATACCACCAACACTCACGTGATCCACTGTGGCCTGGCAACATCGACCTGTCAATGCATATTCTCACCGTCATTGCTGGCGACTGCAAAACAATGTCTTGAAATAAATGGCTCGTTGGTCTAGGGGTATGATTCTCGCTTTGGGTGTGAGAGGTCCCGGGTTCAAATCCCGGACGAGCCCTTCTGAAGAGCCTTTAACAATGTGAGACAGGCGGATCTTGGGCAACTGGTTGGAGGGGCGACTGCTACCACTGGAGCGCAGGACCAGGTTGACAAGTGATTAAGGTAATGGACTGCTAATCCATTGTGCTCTGCACTAGTGGGTTCAGCATTTCACAACATGTATTAATTTCTTACTTGGTTAAAAAACCTGTCCTTTTACCGGGACATAGGTTACCTTCAGACGAGTCCCTTGACACTTGTGGGGGTCGTAGAGCAAAACTGAGAACAGCATTGTGTTTGTGAGAGTCTCCCCTTTCCAAAGAATGGGCAAACTATTTTGTAGGTCAAACCGTTCTGAAGCTATAGACATTTGTATGAGAATACAGATTTTAGGGATGTGTCATGTTTTGACAAACATTGCTCTCGCTCTGCCACATTTCACCAAAAATGCAGAGGTGTAACATCAGCAGTTATGGTAGGACTGAGAAGCATCCAGTGCAAAATGTGTGACATTTCTAATTTAAAACTGAGAGATTCCAATGTTTTTTTGTTTTTTTATTCACATACCGGTGCGTCAATCGGATCAAATGAAATGAGATCCAATTGATTTTGATGTCTACTTTTTAATTGTTATAATCTACATTTAGTTCTTTCTTCATTTGTTTCTTGCTGTTACAGCTAATGAAGATTGAATCTGAAAGACTCAGCAGATGAATTACAGAGTATTTGAACTGAAACCTGGTCAACTGCTTGGAAGATAGCTATGCTCACAAGTATACCACCAACACTCACGTGATCCACTGTGGCCTGGCAACATCGACCTGTCAATGCATATTCTCACCGTCATTGCTGGCGACTGCAAAACAATGTCTTGAAATAAATGGCTCGTTGGTCTAGGGGTATGATTCTCGCTTTGGGTGCGAGAGGTCCCGGGTTCAAATCCCGGACGAGCCCTTCTGAAGAGCCTTTAACAATGTGAGACAGGCGGATCTTGGGCAACTGGTTGGAGGGGCGACTGCTACCACTGGAGCGCAGGACCAGGTGGACAAGTGATTAAGGTAATGGACTGCTAATCCATTGTGCTCTGCACTAGTGGGTTCAGCATTTCACAACATGTATTAATTTCTTACTTGGTTAAAAAACCTGTCCTTTTACCGGGACATAGGTTACCTTCAGACGAGTCCCTTGACACTTGTGGGGGTCGTAGAGCAAAACTGAGAACAGCATTGTGTTTGTGAGAGTCTCCCCTTTCCAAAGAATGGGCAAACTATTTTGTAGGTCAAACCGTTCTGAAGCTATAGACATTTGTATGAGAATACAGATTTTAGGGATGTGTCATGTTTTGACAAACATTGCTCTCGCTCTGCCACATTTCACCAAAAATGCAGAGGTGTAACATCAGCAGTTATGGTAGGACTGAGAAGCATCCAGTGCAAAATGTGTGACATTTCTAATTTAAAACTGAGAGATTCCAATGTTTTTTTATTTTTTTATTCACATACCGGTGCGTCAATCGGATCAAATGAAATGAGATCCAATTGATTTTGATGTCTACTTTTTAATTGTTAAAATCTACATTTAGTTCTTTCTTCATTTGTTTCTTGCTGTTACAGCTAATGAAGATTGAATCTGAAAGACTCAGCAGATGAATTACAGAGTATTTGAACTGAAACCTGGTCAACTGCTTGGAAGATAGCTATGCTCACAAGTATACCACCAACACTCACGTGATCCACTGTGGCCTGGCAACATCGACCTGTCAATGCATATTCTCACCGTCATTGCTGGCGACTGCAAAACAATGTCTTGAAATAAATGGCTCGTTGGTCTAGGGGTATGATTCTTGCTTTGGGTGCGAGAGGTCCCGGGTTCAAATCCCGGACGAGCCCTTTTGAAGATCCTTTAACAATACAGGCGGATCTTGGGCAACTGGTTGGAGGGGCGACTGCTACCACTGGAGCGCAGGACCAGGTGGACAAGTGATTAAGGTAATGGACTGCTAATCCATTGTGCTCTGCACTAGTGGGTTCAGCATCGCACAACATGTATTAATTTCTTCCTTGGTTAAAAAAACTGTCCTTTTACCGGGACATAGGTTACCTTCAGACGAGTCCCTTGACACTTGTGGGGGTCGTAGAGCAAAACTGAGAACAGCATTGTGTTTGTGAGAGTCTCCCCTTTCCAAAGAATGGGCAAACTATTTTGTAGGTCAAACCGTTCTGAAGCTATAGACATTTGTATGAGAATACAGATTTTAGGGATGTGTCATGTTTTGACAAACATTGCTCTCGCTCTGCCACATTTCACCAAAAATGCAGAGGTGTAACATCAGCAGTTATGGTAGGACTGAGAAGCATCCAGTGCAAAATGTGTGACATTTCTAATTTAAAACTGAGAGATTCCAATGTTTTTTAGTTTTTTTATTCACATACCGGTGCGTCAATCGGATCAAATGAAATGAGATCCAATTGATTTTGATGTCTACTTTTTAATTGTTAAAATCTACATTTAGTTCTTTCTTCATTTGTTTCTTGCTGTTACAGCTAATGAAGATTGAATCTGAAAGACTCAGCAGATGAATTACAGAGTATTTGAACTGAAACCTGGTCAACTGCTTGGAAGATAGCTATGCTCACAAGTATACCACCAACACTCAAGTGATCCACTGTGGCCTGGCAACATTGACCTGTCAATGCATATTCTCACCGTCATTGCTGGTGACTGCAAAACAATGTCTTGAAATAAATGGCTCGTTGGTCTAGGGGTATGATTCTCGCTTTGGGTGCGAGAGGTCCCGGGTTCAAATCCCGGACGAGCCCTTTTGAAGAGCCTTTAACAATGTGAGACAGGCGGATCTTGGGCAACTGGTTGGAGGGGCGACTGCTACCACTGGAGCGCAGGACCAGGTGGACAAGTGATTAAGGTAATGGACTGCTAATCCATTGTGCTCTGCACTAGTGGGTTCAGCATCGCACAACATGTATTAATTTCTTCCTTGGTTAAAAAACCTGTCCTTTTACCGGGACAAGTCCCTTGACACTTGTGGGGGTCGTAGAGCAAAACTGAGAACAGCATTGTGTTTGTGAGAGTCTCCCCTTTCCAAAGAATGGGCAAACTATTTTGTAGGTCAAACCGTTCTGAAGCTATAGACATTTGTATGAGAATACAGATTTTAGGGATGTGTCATGTTTTGACAAACATTGCTCTCGCTCTGCCACATTTCACCAAAAATGCAGAGGTGTAACATCAGCAGTTATGGTAGGACTGAGAAGCATCCAGTGCAAAATGTGTGACATTTCTAATTTAAAACTGAGAGATTCCAATGTTTTTTAGTTTTTTTATTCACATACCGGTGCGTCAATCGGATCAAATGAAATGAGATCCAATTGATTTTGATGTCTACTTTTTAATTGTTAAAATCTACATTTAGTTCTTTCTTCATTTGTTTCTTGCTGTTACAGCTAATGAAGATTGAATCTGAAAGACTCAGCAGATGAATTACAGAGTATTTGAACTGAAACCTGGTCAACTGCTTGGAAGATAGCTATGCTCACAAGTATACCACCAACACTCAAGTGATCCACTGTGGCCTGGCAACATTGACCTGTCAATGCATATTCTCACCGTCATTGCTGGTGACTGCAAAACAATGTCTTGAAATAAATGGCTCGTTGGTCTAGGGGTATGATTCTCGCTTTGGGTGCGAGAGGTCCCGGGTTCAAATCCCGGACGAGCCCTTTTGAAGAGCCTTTAACAATGTGAGACAGGCGGATCTTGGGCAACTGGTTGGAGGGGCGACTGCTACCACTGGAGCGCAGGACCAGGTGGACAAGTGATTAAGGTAATGGACTGCTAATCCATTGTGCTCTGCACTAGTGGGTTCAGCATCACACAACATGTATTAATTTCTTCCTTGGTTAAAAAACCTGTCCTTTTACCGGGACAAGTCCCTTGACACTTGTGGGGGTCGTAGAGCAAAACTGAGAACAGCATTGTGTTTGTGAGAGTCTCCCCTTTCCAAAGAATGGGCAAACTATTTTGTAGGTCAAACCGTTCTGAAGCTATAGACATTTGTATGAGAATACAGATTTTAGGGATGTGTCATGTTTTGACAAACATTGCTCTCGCTCTGCCACATTTCACCAAAAATGCAGAGGTGTAACATCAGCAGTTATGGTAGGACTGAGAAGCATCCAGTGCAAAATGTGTGACATTTCTAATTTAAAACTGAGAGATTCCAATGTTTTTTTATTTTTTTATTCACATACCGGTGCGTCAATCGGATCAAATGAAATGAGATCCAATTGATTTTGATGTCTACTTTTTAATTGTTAAAATCTACATTTAGTTCTTTCTTCATTTGTTTCTTGCTGTTACAGCTAATGAAGATTGAATCTGAAAGACTCAGCAGATGAATTACAGAGTATTTGAACTGAAACCTGGTCAACTGCTTGGAAGATAGCTATGCTCACAAGTATACCACCAACACTCACGTGATCCACTGTGGCCTGGCAACATCGACCTGTCAATGCATATTCTCACCGTCATTGCTGGCGACTGCAAAACAATGTCTTGAAATAAATGGCTCGTTGGTCTAGGGGTATGATTCTCGCTTTGGGTGCGAGAGGTCCCGGGTTCAAATCCCGGACGAGCCCTTTTGAAGATCCTTTAACAATACAGGCGGATCTTGGGCAACTGGTTGGAGGGGCGACTGCTACCACTGGAGCGCAGGACCAGGTGGACAAGTGATTAAGGTAATGGACTGCTAATCCATTGTGCTCTGCACTAGTGGGTTCAGCATCGCACAACATGTATTAATTTCTTCCTTGGTTAAAAAACCTGTCCTTTTACCGGGACATAGGTTACCTTCAGACGAGTCCCTTGACACTTGTGGGGGTCGTAGAGCAAAACTGAGAACAGCATTGTGTTTGTGAGAGTCTCCCCTTTCCAAAGAATGGGCAAACTATTTTGTAGGTCAAACCGTTCTGAAGCTATAGACATTTGTATGAGAATACAGATTTTAGGGATGTGTCATGTTTTGACAAACATTGCTCTCGCTCTGCCACATTTCACCAAAAATGCAGAGGTGTAACATCAGCAGTTATGGTAGGACTGAGAAGCATCCAGTGCAAAATGTGTGACATTTCTAATTTAAAACTGAGAGATTCCAATGTTTTTTAGTTTTTTTATTCACATACCGGTGCGTCAATCGGATCAAATGAAATGAGATCCAATTGATTTTGATGTCTACTTTTTAATTGTTAAAATCTACATTTAGTTCTTTCTTCATTTGTTTCTTGCTGTTACAGCTAATGAAGATTGAATCTGAAAGACTCAGCAGATGAATTACAGAGTATTTGAACTGAAACCTGGTCAACTGCTTGGAAGATAGCTATGCTCACAAGTATACCACCAACACTCAAGTGATCCACTGTGGCCTGGCAACATCGACCTGTCAATGCATATTCTCACCGTCATTGCTGGTGACTGCAAAACAATGTCTTGAAATAAATGGCTCGTTGGTCTAGGGGTATGATTCTCGCTTTGGGTGCGAGAGGTCCCGGGTTCAAATCCCGGACGAGCCCTTTTGAAGAGCCTTTAACAATGTGAGACAGGCGGATCTTGGGCAACTGGTTGGAGGGGCGACTGCTACCACTGGAGCGCAGGACCAGGTGGACAAGTGATTAAGGTAATGGACTGCTAATCCATTGTGCTCTGCACTAGTGGGTTCAGCATCGCACAACATGTATTAATTTCTTCCTTGGTTAAAAAACCTGTCCTTTTACCGGGACAAGTCCCTTGACACTTGTGGGGGTCGTAGAGCAAAACTGAGAACAGCATTGTGTTTGTGAGAGTCTCCCCTTTCCAAAGAATGGGCAAACTATTTTGTAGGTCAAACCGTTCTGAAGCTATAGACATTTGTATGAGAATACAGATTTTAGGGATGTGTCATGTTTTGACAAACATTGCTCTCGCTCTGCCACATTTCACCAAAAATGCAGAGGTGTAACATCAGCAGTTATGGTAGGACTGAGAAGCATCCAGTGCAAAATGTGTGACATTTCTAATTTAAAACTGAGAGATTCCAATGTTTTTTTATTTTTTTATTCACATACCGGTGCGTCAATCGGATCAAATGAAATGAGATCCAATTGATTTTGATGTCTACTTTTTAATTGTTAAAATCTACATTTAGTTCTTTCTTCATTTGTTTCTTGCTGTTACAGCTAATGAAGATTGAATCTGAAAGACTCAGCAGATGAATTACAGAGTATTTGAACTGAAACCTGGTCAACTGCTTGGAAGATAGCTATGCTCACAAGTATACCACCAACACTCACGTGATCCACTGTGGCCTGGCAACATCGACCTGTCAATGCATATTCTCACCGTCATTGCTGGCGACTGCAAAACAATGTCTTGAAATAAATGGCTCGTTGGTCTAGGGGTATGATTCTCGCTTTGGGTGCGAGAGGTCCCGGGTTCAAATCCCGGACGAGCCCTTTTGAAGATCCTTTAACAATACAGGCGGATCTTGGGCAACTGGTTGGAGGGGCGACTGCTACCACTGGAGCGCAGGACCAGGTGGACAAGTGATTAAGGTAATGGACTGCTAATCCATTGTGCTCTGCACTAGTGGGTTCAGCATCGCACAACATGTATTAATTTCTTCCTTGGTTAAAAAACCTGTCCTTTTACCGGGACATAGGTTACCTTCAGACGAGTCCCTTGACACTTGTGGGGGTCGTAGAGCAAAACTGAGAACAGCATTGTGTTTGTGAGAGTCTCCCCTTTCCAAAGAATGGGCAAACTATTTTGTAGGTCAAACCGTTCTGAAGCTATAGACATTTGTATGAGAATACAGATTTTAGGGATGTGTCATGTTTTGACAAACATTGCTCTCGCTCTGCCACATTTCACCAAAAATGCAGAGGTGTAACATCAGCAGTTATGGTAGGACTGAGAAGCATCCAGTGCAAAATGTGTGACATTTCTAATTTAAAACTGAGAGATTCCAATGTTTTTTAGTTTTTTTATTCACATACCGGTGCGTCAATCGGATCAAATGAAATGAGATCCAATTGATTTTGATGTCTACTTTTTAATTGTTAAAATCTACATTTAGCTCTTTCTTCATTTGTTTCTTGCTGTTACAGCTAATGAAGATTGAATCTGAAAGACTCAGCAGATGAATTACAGAGTATTTGAACTGAAACCTGGTCAACTGCTTGGAAGATAGCTATGCTCACAAGTATACCACCAACACTCACGTGATCCACTGTGGCCTGGCAACATCGACCTGTCAATGCATATTCTCACCGTCATTGCTGGCGACTGCAAAACAATGTCTTGAAATAAATGGCTCGTTGGTCTAGGGGTATGATTCTCGCTTTGGGTGCGAGAGGTCCCGGGTTCAAATCCCGGACGAGCCCTTTCGAAGATCCTTTAACAATACAGGCGGATCTTGGGCAACTGGTTGGAGGGGTGACTGCTACCACTGGAGCGCAGGAACAGGTGGACAAGTGATTAAGGTAATGGACTGCTAATCCATTGTGCTCTGCACTAGTGGGTTCAGCATTGCACAACATGTATTAATTTCTTCCTTGGTTAAAAAACCTGTCCTTTTACCGGGACATAGGTTACCTTCAGACGAGTCCCTTGACACTTGTGGGGGTCGTAGAGCAAAACTGAGAACAGCATTGTGTTTGTGAGAGTCTCCCCTTTCCAAAGAATGGGCAAACTATTTTGTAGGTCAAACCGTTCTGAAGCTATAGACATTTGTATGAGAATACAGATTTTAGGGATGTGTCATGTTTTGACAAACATTGCTCTCGCTCTGCCACATTTCACCAAAAATGCAGAGGTGTAACATCAGCAGTTATGGTAGGACTGAGAAGCATCCAGTGCAAAATGTGTGACATTTCTAATTTAAAACTGAGAGATTCCAATGTTTTTTAGTTTTTTTATTCACATACCGGTGCGTCAATCGGATCAAATGAAATGAGATCCAATTGATTTTGATGTCTACTTTTTAATTGTTAAAATCTACATTTAGCTCTTTCTTCATTTGTTTCTTGCTGTTACAGCTAATGAAGATTGAATCTGAAAGACTCAGCAGATGAATTACAGAGTATTTGAACTGAAACCTGGTCAACTGCTTGGAAGATAGCTATGCTCACAAGTATACCACCAACACTCACGTGATCCACTGTGGCCTGGCAACATCGACCTGTCAATGCATATTCTCACCGTCATTGCTGGCGACTGCAAAACAATGTCTTGAAATAAATGGCTCGTTGGTCTAGGGGTATGATTCTCGCTTTGGGTGCGAGAGGTCCCGGGTTCAAGTCCCGGGTTCAAATCCCGGACGAGCCCTTTCGAAGATCCTTTAACAATACAGGCGGATCTTGGGCAACTGGTTGGAGGGGTGACTGCTACCACTGGAGCGCAGGACCAGGTGGACAAGTGATTAAGGTAATGGACTGCTAATCCATTGTGCTCTGCACTAGTGGGTTCAGCATCGCACAACATGTATTAATTTCTTCCTTGGTTAAAAAACCTGTCCTTTTACCGGGACATAGGTTACCTTCAGACGAGTCCCTTGACACTTGTGGGGGTCGTAGAGCAAAACTGAGAACAGCATTGTGTTTGTGAGAGTCTCCCCTTTCCAAAGAATGGGCAAACTATTTTGTAGGTCAAACCGTTCTGAAGCTATAGACATTTGTATGAGAATACAGATTTTAGGGATGTGTCATGTTTTGACAAACATTGCTCTCGCTCTGCCACATTTCACCAAAAATGCAGAGGTGTAACATCAGCAGTTATGGTAGGACTGAGAAGCATCCAGTGCAAAATGTGTGACATTTCTAATTTAAAACTGAGAGATTCCAATGTTTTTTAGTTTTTTTATTCACATACCGGTGCGTCAATCGGATCAAATGAAATGAGATCCAATTGATTTTGATGTCTACTTTTTAATTGTTAAAATCTACATTTAGCTCTTTCTTCATTTGTTTCTTGCTGTTACAGCTAATGAAGATTGAATCTGAAAGACTCAGCAGATGAATTACAGAGTATTTGAACTGAAACCTGGTCAACTGCTTGGAAGATAGCTATGCTCACAAGTATACCACCAACACTCACGTGATCCACTGTGGCCTGGCAACATCGACCTGTCAATGCATATTCTCACCGTCATTGCTGGCGACTGCAAAACAATGTCTTGAAATAAATGGCTCGTTGGTCTAGGGGTATGATTCTCGCTTTGGGTGCGAGAGGTCCCGGGTTCAAATCCCGGACGAGCCCTTTCGAAGATCCTTTAACAATACAGGCGGATCTTGGGCAACTGGTTGGAGGGGTGACTGCTACCACTGGAGCGCAGGAACAGGTGGACAAGTGATTAAGGTAATGGACTGCTAATCCATTGTGCTCTGCACTAGTGGGTTCAGCATTGCACAACATGTATTAATTTCTTCCTTGGTTAAAAAACCTGTCCTTTTACCGGGACATAGGTTACCTTCAGACGAGTCCCTTGACACTTGTGGGGGTCGTAGAGCAAAACTGAGAACAGCATTGTGTTTGTGAGAGTCTCCCCTTTCCAAAGAATGGGCAAACTATTTTGTAGGTCAAACCGTTCTGAAGCTATAGACATTTGTATGAGAATACAGATTTTAGGGATGTGTCATGTTTTGACAAACATTGCTCTCGCTCTGCCACATTTCACCAAAAATGCAGAGGTGTAACATCAGCAGTTATGGTAGGACTGAGAAGCATCCAGTGCAAAATGTGTGACATTTCTAATTTAAAACTGAGAGATTCCAATGTTTTTTAGTTTTTTTATTCACATACCGGTGCGTCAATCGGATCAAATGAAATGAGATCCAATTGATTTTGATGTCTACTTTTTAATTGTTAAAATCTACATTTAGCTCTTTCTTCATTTGTTTCTTGCTGTTACAGCTAATGAAGATTGAATCTGAAAGACTCAGCAGATGAATTACAGAGTATTTGAACTGAAACCTGGTCAACTGCTTGGAAGATAGCTATGCTCACAAGTATACCACCAACACTCACGTGATCCACTGTGGCCTGGCAACATCGACCTGTCAATGCATATTCTCACCGTCATTGCTGGCGACTGCAAAACAATGTCTTGAAATAAATGGCTCGTTGGTCTAGGGGTATGATTCTCGCTTTGGGTGCGAGAGGTCCCGGGTTCAAGTGCCGGGTTCAAATCCCGGACGAGCCCTTTCGAAGATCCTTTAACAATACAGGCGGATCTTGGGCAACTGGTTGGAGGGGTGACTGCTACCACTGGAGCGCAGGACCAGGTGGACAAGTGATTAAGGTAATGGACTGCTAATCCATTGTGCTCTGCACTAGTGGGTTCAGCATCGCACAACATGTATTAATTTCTTCCTTGGTTAAAAAACCTGTCCTTTTACCGGGACATAGGTTACCTTCAGACGAGTCCCTTGACACTTGTGGGGGTCGTAGAGCAAAACTGAGAACAGCATTGTGTTTGTGAGAGTCTCCCCTTTCCAAAGAATGGGCAAACTATTTTGTAGGTCAAACCGTTCTGAAGCTATAGACATTTGTATGAGAATACAGATTTTAGGGATGTGTCATGTTTTGACAAACATTGCTCTCGCTCTGCCACATTTCACCAAAAATGCAGAGGTGTAACATCAGCAGTTATGGTAGGACTGAGAAGCATCCAGTGCAAAATGTGTGACATTTCTAATTTAAAACTGAGAGATTCCAATGTTTTTTAGTTTTTTTTATTCACATACCGGTGCGTCAATCGGATCAAATGAAATGAGATCCAATTGATTTTGATGTCTACTTTTTAATTGTTAAAATCTACATTTAGCTCTTTCTTCATTTGTTTCTTGCTGTTACAGCTAATGAAGATTGAATCTGAAAGACTCAGCAGATGAATTACAGAGTATTTGAACTGAAACCTGGTCAACTGCTTGGAAGATAGCTATGCTCACAAGTATACCACCAACACTCACGTGATCCACTGTGGCCTGGCAACATCGACCTGTCAATGCATATTCTCACCGTCATTGCTGGCGACTGCAAAACAATGTCTTGAAATAAATGGCTCGTTGGTCTAGGGGTATGATTCTCGCTTTGGGTGCGAGACGTCCCGGGTTCAAATCCCGGATGAGCCCTTTTGAAGAGCCTTTAACAATACAGGCGGTTCTTGGGCAACTGGTTGGAGGGGCGACTGCTACCACTGGAGCGCAGGACCAGGTGGACAAGTGATTAAGGCAATGGACTGCTAATCCATTGTGCTCTGCACTAGTGGGTTCAGCATCGCACAACATGTATTAATTTCTTCCTTGGTTAAAAAACCTGTCCTTTTACCGGGACATAGGTTACCTTCAGACGAGTCCCTTGACACTTGTGGGGGTCGTAGAGCAAAACTGAGAACAGCATTGTGTTTGTGAGAGTCTCCCCTTTCCAAAGAATGGGCAAACTATTTTGTAGGTCAAACCGTTCTGAAGCTATAGACATTTGTATGAGAATACAGATTTTAGGGATGTGTCATGTTTTGACAAACATTGCTCTCGCTCTGCCACATTTCACCAAAAATGCAGAGGTGTAACATCAGCAGTTATGGTAGGACTGAGAAGCATCCAGTGCAAAATGTGTGACATTTCTAATTTAAAACTGAGAGATTCCAATGTTTTTTAGTTTTTTTATTCACATACCGGTGCGTCAATCGGATCAAATGAAATGAGATCCAATTGATTTTGATGTCTACTTTTTAATTGTTAAAATCTACATTTAGCTCTTTCTTCATTTGTTTCTTGCTGTTACAGCTAATGAAGATTGAATCTGAAAGACTCAGCAGATGAATTACAGAGTATTTGAACTGAAACCTGGTCAACTGCTTGGAAGATAGCTATGCTCACAAGTATACCACCAACACTCACGTGATCCACTGTGGCCTGGCAACATCGACCTGTCAATGCATATTCTCACCGTCATTGCTGGCGACTGCAAAACAATGTCTTGAAATAAATGGCTCGTTGGTCTAGGGGTATGATTCTCGCTTTGGGTGCGAGAGGTCCCGGGTTCAAATCCCGGACGAGCCCTTTCGAAGATCCTTTAACAATACAGGCGGATCTTGGGCAACTGGTTGGAGGGGTGACTGCTACCACTGGAGCGCAGGACCAGGTGGACAAGTGATTAAGGTAATGGACTGCTAATCCATTGTGCTCTGCACTAGTGGGTTCAGCATCGCACAACATGTATTAATTTCTTCCTTGGTTAAAAAACCTGTCCTTTTACCGGGACATAGGTTACCTTCAGACGAGTCCCTTGACACTTGTGGGGGTCGTAGAGCAAAACTGAGAACAGCATTGTGTTTGTGAGAGTCTCCCCTTTCCAAAGAATGGGCAAACTATTTTGTAGGTCAAACCGTTCTGAAGCTATAGACATTTGTATGAGAATACAGATTTTAGGGATGTGTCATGTTTTGACAAACATTGCTCTCGCTCTGCCACATTTCACCAAAAATGCAGAGGTGTAACATCAGCAGTTATGGTAGGACTGAGAAGCATCCAGTGCAAAATGTGTGACATTTCTAATTTAAAACTGAGAGATTCCAATGTTTTTTAGTTTTTTTATTCACATACCGGTGCGTCAATCGGATCAAATGAAATGAGATCCAATTGATTTTGATGTCTACTTTTTAATTGTTAAAATCTACATTTAGCTCTTTCTTCATTTGTTTCTTGCTGTTACAGCTAATGAAGATTGAATCTGAAAGACTCAGCAGATGAATTACAGAGTATTTGAACTGAAACCTGGTCAACTGCTTGGAAGATAGCTATGCTCACAAGTATACCACCAACACTCACGTGATCCACTGTGGCCTGGCAACATCGACCTGTCAATGCATATTCTCACCGTCATTGCTGGCGACTGCAAAACAATGTCTTGAAATAAATGGCTCGTTGGTCTAGGGGTATGATTCTCGCTTTGGGTGCGAGAGGTCCCGGGTTCAAATCCCGGACGAGCCCTTTCGAAGATCCTTTAACAATACAGGCGGATCTTGGGCAACTGGTTGGAGGGGTGACTGCTACCACTGGAGCGCAGGACCAGGTGGACAAGTGATTAAGGTAATGGACTGCTAATCCATTGTGCTCTGCACTAGTGGGTTCAGCATCGCACAACATGTATTAATTTCTTCCTTGGTTAAAAAACCTGTCCTTTTACCGGGACATAGGTTACCTTCAGACGAGTCCCTTGACACTTGTGGGGGTCGTAGAGCAAAACTGAGAACAGCATTGTGTTTGTGAGAGTCTCCCCTTTCCAAAGAATGGGCAAACTATTTTGTAGGTCAAACCGTTCTGAAGCTATAGACATTTGTATGAGAATACAGATTTTAGGGATGTGTCATGTTTTGACAAACATTGCTCTCGCTCTGCCACATTTCACCAAAAATGCAGAGGTGTAACATCAGCAGTTATGGTAGGACTGAGAAGCATCCAGTGCAAAATGTGTGACATTTCTAATTTAAAACTGAGAGATTCCAATGTTTTTTAGTTTTTTTATTCACATACCGGTGCGTCAATCGGATCAAATGAAATGAGATCCAATTGATTTTGATGTCTACTTTTTAATTGTTAAAATCTACATTTAGCTCTTTCTTCATTTGTTTCTTGCTGTTACAGCTAATGAAGATTGAATCTGAAAGACTCAGCAGATGAATTACAGAGTATTTGAACTGAAACCTGGTCAACTGCTTGGAAGATAGCTATGCTCACAAGTATACCACCAACACTCACGTGATCCACTGTGGCCTGGCAACATCGACCTGTCAATGCATATTCTCACCGTCATTGCTGGCGACTGCAAAACAATGTCTTGAAATAAATGGCTCGTTGGTCTAGGGGTATGATTCTCGCTTTGGGTGCGAGACGTCCCGGGTTCAAATCCCGGATGAGCCCTTTTGAAGAGCCTTTAACAATACAGGCGGTTCTTGGGCAACTGGTTGGAGGGGCGACTGCTACCACTGGAGCGCAGGACCAGGTGGACAAGTGATTAAGGCAATGGACTGCTAATCCATTGTGCTCTGCACTAGTGGGTTCAGCATCGCACAACATGTATTAATTTCTTCCTTGGTTAAAAAACCTGTCCTTTTACCGGGACATAGGTTACCTTCAGACGAGTCCCTTGACACTTGTGGGGGTCGTAGAGCAAAACTGAGAACAGCATTGTGTTTGTGAGAGTCTCCCCTTTCCAAAGAATGGGCAAACTATTTTGTAGGTCAAACCGTTCTGAAGCTATAGACATTTGTATGAGAATACAGATTTTAGGGATGTGTCATGTTTTGACAAACATTGCTCTCGCTCTGCCACATTTCACCAAAAATGCAGAGGTGTAACATCAGCAGTTATGGTAGGACTGAGAAGCATCCAGTGCAAAATGTGTGACATTTCTAATTTAAAACTGAGAGATTCCAATGTTTTTTTGTTTTTTTATTCACATACCGGTGCGTCAATCGGATCAAATGAAATGAGATCCAATTGATTTTGATGTCTACTTTTTAATTGTTAAAATCTACATTTAGCTCTTTCTTCATTTGTTTCTTGCTGTTACAGCTAATGAAGATTGAATCTGAAAGACTCAGCAGATGAATTACAGAGTATTTGAACTGAAACCTGGTCAACTGCTTGGAAGATAGCTATGCTCACAAGTATACCACCAACACTCACGTGATCCACTGTGGCCTGGCAACATCGACCTGTCAATGCATATTCTCACCGTCATTGCTGGCGACTGCAAAACAATGTCTTGAAATAAATGGCTCGTTGGTCTAGGGGTATGATTCTCGCTTTGGGTGTGAGAGGTCCCGGGTTCAAATCCCGGACGAGCCCTTTTGAAGATCCTTTAACAATACAGGCGGATCTTGGGCAACTGGTTGGAGGGGCGACTGCTACCACTGGAGCGCAGGACCAGGTGGACAAGTGATTAAGGTAATGGACTGCTAATCCATTGTGCTCTGCACTAGTGGGTTCAGCATCGCACAACATGTATTAATTTCTTCCTTGGTTAAAAAACCTGTCCTTTTACCGGGACAAGTCCCTTGACACTTGTGGGGGTCGTAGAGCAAAACTGAGAACAGCATTGTGTTTGTGAGAGTCTCCCCTTTCCAAAGAATGGGCAAACTATTTTGTAGGTCAAACCGTTCTGAAGCTATAGACATTTGTATGAGAATACAGATTTTAGGGATGTGTCATGTTTTGACAAACATTGCTCTCGCTCTGCCACATTTCACCAAAAATGCAGAGGTGTAACATCAGCAGTTATGGTAGGACTGAGAAGCATCCAGTGCAAAATGTGTGACATTTCTAATTTAAAACTGAGAGATTCCAATGTTTTTTTATTTTTTTATTCACATACCGGTGCGTCAATCGGATCAAATGAAATGAGATCCAATTGATTTTGATGTCTACTTTTTAATTGTTAAAATCTACATTTAGTTCTTTCTTCATTTGTTTCTTGCTGTTACAGCTAATGAAGATTGAATCTGAAAGACTCAGCAGATGAATTACAGAGTATTTGAACTGAAACCTGGTCAACTGCTTGGAAGATAGCTATGCTCACAAGTATACCACCAACACTCACGTGATCCACTGTGGCCTGGCAACATCGACCTGTCAATGCATATTCTCACCGTCATTGCTGGCGACTGCAAAACAATGTCTTGAAATAAATGGCTCGTTGGTCTAGGGGTATGATTCTCGCTTTGGGTGCGAGAGGTCCCGGGTTCAAATCCCGGACGAGCCCTTTCGAAGATCCTTTAACAATACAGGCGGATCTTGGGCAACTGGTTGGAGGGGTGACTGCTACCACTGGAGCGCAGGACCAGGTGGACAAGTGATTAAGGTAATGGACTGCTAATCCATTGTGCTCTGCACTAGTGGGTTCAGCATCGCACAACATGTATTAATTTCTTCCTTGGTTAAAAAACCTGTCCTTTTACCGGGACATAGGTTACCTTCAGACGAGTCCCTTGACACTTGTGGGGGTCGTAGAGCAAAACTGAGAACAGCATTGTGTTTGTGAGAGTCTCCCCTTTCCAAAGAATGGGCAAACTATTTTGTAGGTCAAACCGTTCTGAAGCTATAGACATTTGTATGAGAATACAGATTTTAGGGATGTGTCATGTTTTGACAAACATTGCTCTCGCTCTGCCACATTTCACCAAAAATGCAGAGGTGTAACATCAGCAGTTATGGTAGGACTGAGAAGCATCCAGTGCAAAATGTGTGACATTTCTAATTTAAAACTGAGAGATTCCAATGTTTTTTAGTTTTTTTATTCACATACCGGTGCGTCAATCGGATCAAATGAAATGAGATCCAATTGATTTTGATGTCTACTTTTTAATTGTTAAAATCTACATTTAGCTCTTTCTTCATTTGTTTCTTGCTGTTACAGCTAATGAAGATTGAATCTGAAAGACTCAGCAGATGAATTACAGAGTATTTGAACTGAAACCTGGTCAACTGCTTGGAAGATAGCTATGCTCACAAGTATACCACCAACACTCACGTGATCCACTGTGGCCTGGCAACATCGACCTGTCAATGCATATTCTCACCGTCATTGCTGGCGACTGCAAAACAATGTCTTGAAATAAATGGCTCGTTGGTCTAGGGGTATGATTCTCGCTTTGGGTGCGAGACGTCCCGGGTTCAAATCCCGGATGAGCCCTTTTGAAGAGCCTTTAACAATACAGGCGGTTCTTGGGCAACTGGTTGGAGGGGCGACTGCTACCACTGGAGCGCAGGACCAGGTGGACAAGTGATTAAGGCAATGGACTGCTAATCCATTGTGCTCTGCACTAGTGGGTTCAGCATCGCACAACATGTATTAATTTCTTCCTTGGTTAAAAAACCTGTCCTTTTACAGGGACATAGGTTACCTTCAGACGAGTCCCTTGACACTTGTGGGGGTCGTAGAGCAAAACTGAGAACAGCATTGTGTTTGTGAGAGTCTCCCCTTTCCAAAGAATGGGCAAACTATTTTGTAGGTCAAACCGTTCTGAAGCTATAGACATTTGTATGAGAATACAGATTTTAGGGATGTGTCATGTTTTGACAAACATTGCTCTCGCTCTGCCACATTTCACCAAAAATGCAGAGGTGTAACATCAGCAGTTATGGTAGGACTGAGAAGCATCCAGTGCAAAATGTGTGACATTTCTAATTTAAAACTGAGAGATTCCAATGTTTTTTAGTTTTTTTATTCACATACCGGTGCGTCAATCGGATCAAATGAAATGAGATCCAATTGATTTTGATGTCTACTTTTTAATTGTTAAAATCTACATTTAGCTCTTTCTTCATTTGTTTCTTGCTGTTACAGCTAATGAAGATTGAATCTGAAAGACTCAGCAGATGAATTACAGAGTATTTGAACTGAAACCTGGTCAACTGCTTGGAAGATAGCTATGCTCACAAGTATACCACCAACACTCACGTGATCCACTGTGGCCTGGCAACATCGACCTGTCAATGCATATTCTCACCGTCATTGCTGGCGACTGCAAAACAATGTCTTGAAATAAATGGCTCGTTGGTCTAGGGGTATGATTCTCGCTTTGGGTGCGAGAGGTCCCGGGTTCAAGTCCCGGGTTCAAATCCCGGACGAGCCCTTTCGAAGATCCTTTAACAATACAGGCGGATCTTGGGCAACTGGTTGGAGGGGTGACTGCTACCACTGGAGCGCAGGACCAGGTGGACAAGTGATTAAGGTAATGGACTGCTAATCCATTGTGCTCTGCACTAGTGGGTTCAGCATCGCACAACATGTATTAATTTCTTCCTTGGTTAAAAAACCTGTCCTTTTACCGGGACATAGGTTACCTTCAGACGAGTCCCTTGACACTTGTGGGGGTCGTAGAGCAAAACTGAGAACAGCATTGTGTTTGTGAGAGTCTCCCCTTTCCAAAGAATGGGCAAACTATTTTGTAGGTCAAACCGTTCTGAAGCTATAGACATTTGTATGAGAATACAGATTTTAGGGATGTGTCATGTTTTGACAAACATTGCTCTCGCTCTGCCACATTTCACCAAAAATGCAGAGGTGTAACATCAGCAGTTATGGTAGGACTGAGAAGCATCCAGTGCAAAATGTGTGACATTTCTAATTTAAAACTGAGAGATTCCAATGTTTTTTAGTTTTTTTATTCACATACCGGTGCGTCAATCAGATCAAATGAAATGAGATCCAATTGATTTTGATGTCTACTTTTTAATTGTTAAAATCTACATTTAGCTCTTTCTTCATTTGTTTCTTGCTGTTACAGCTAATGAAGATTGAATCTGAAAGACTCAGCAGATGAATTACAGAGTATTTGAACTGAAACCTGGTCAACTGCTTGGAAGATAGCTATGCTCACAAGTATACCACCAACACTCACGTGATCCACTGTGGCCTGGCAACATCGACCTGTCAATGCATATTCTCACCGTCATTGCTGGCGACTGCAAAACAATGTCTTGAAATAAATGGCTCGTTGGTCTAGGGGTATGATTCTCGCTTTGGGTGCGAGACGTCCCGGGTTCAAATCCCGGATGAGCCCTTTTGAAGAGCCTTTAACAATACAGGCGGTTCTTGGGCAACTGGTTGGAGGGGCGACTGCTACCACTGGAGCGCAGGACCAGGTGGACAAGTGATTAAGGCAATGGACTGCTAATCCATTGTGCTCTGCACTAGTGGGTTCAGCATCGCACAACATGTATTAATTTCTTCCTTGGTTAAAAAACCTGTCCTTTTACCGGGACATAGGTTACCTTCAGACGAGTCCCTTGACACTTGTGGGGGTCGTAGAGCAAAACTGAGAACAGCATTGTGTTTGTGAGAGTCTCCCCTTTCCAAAGAATGGGCAAACTATTTTGTAGGTCAAACCGTTCTGAAGCTATAGACATTTGTATGAGAATACAGATTTTAGGGATGTGTCATGTTTTGACAAACATTGCTCTCGCTCTGCCACATTTCACCAAAAATGCAGAGGTGTAACATCAGCAGTTATGGTAGGACTGAGAAGCATCCAGTGCAAAATGTGTGACATTTCTAATTTAAAACTGAGAGATTCCAATGTTTTTTAGTTTTTTTATTCACATACCGGTGCGTCAATCGGATCAAATGAAATGAGATCCAATTGATTTTGATGTCTACTTTTTAATTGTTAAAATCTACATTTAGCTCTTTCTTCATTTGTTTCTTGCTGTTACAGCTAATGAAGATTGAATCTGAAAGACTCAGCAGATGAATTACAGAGTATTTGAACTGAAACCTGGTCAACTGCTTGGAAGATAGCTATGCTCACAAGTATACCACCAACACTCACGTGATCCACTGTGGCCTGGCAACATCGACCTGTCAATGCATATTCTCACCGTCATTGCTGGCGACTGCAAAACAATGTCTTGAAATAAATGGCTCGTTGGTCTAGGGGTATGATTCTCGCTTTGGGTGCGAGACGTCCCGGGTTCAAATCCCGGATGAGCCCTTTTGAAGAGCCTTTAACAATACAGGCGGTTCTTGGGCAACTGGTTGGAGGGGCGACTGCTACCACTGGAGCGCAGGACCAGGTGGACAAGTGATTAAGGCAATGGACTGCTAATCCATTGTGCTCTGCACTAGTGGGTTCAGCATCGCACAACATGTATTAATTTCTTCCTTGGTTAAAAAACCTGTCCTTTTACCGGGACATAGGTTACCTTCAGACGAGTCCCTTGACACTTGTGGGGGTCGTAGAGCAAAACTGAGAACAGCATTGTGTTTGTGAGAGTCTCCCCTTTCCAAAGAATGGGCAAACTATTTTGTAGGTCAAACCGTTCTGAAGCTATAGACATTTGTATGAGAATACAGATTTTAGGGATGTGTCATGTTTTGACAAACATTGCTCTCGCTCTGCCACATTTCACCAAAAATGCAGAGGTGTAACATCAGCAGTTATGGTAGGACTGAGAAGCATCCAGTGCAAAATGTGTGACATTTCTAATTTAAAACTGAGAGATTCCAATGTTTTTTTGTTTTTTTATTCACATACCGGTGCGTCAATCGGATCAAATGAAATGAGATCCAATTGATTTTGATGTCTACTTTTTAATTGTTAAAATCTACATTTAGCTCTTTCTTCATTTGTTTCTTGCTGTTACAGCTAATGAAGATTGAATCTGAAAGACTCAGCAGATGAATTACAGAGTATTTGAACTGAAACCTGGTCAACTGCTTGGAAGATAGCTATGCTCACAAGTATACCACCAACACTCACGTGATCCACTGTGGCCTGGCAACATCGACCTGTCAATGCATATTCTCACCGTCATTGCTGGCGACTGCAAAACAATGTCTTGAAATAAATGGCTCGTTGGTCTAGGGGTATGATTCTCGCTTTGGGTGCGAGAGGTCCCGGGTTCAAATCCCGGACGAGCCCTTTTGAAGATCCTTTAACAATACAGGCGGATCTTGGGCAACTGGTTGGAGGGGCGACTGCTACCACTGGAGCGCAGGACCAGGTGGACAAGTGATTAAGGTAATGGACTGCTAATCCATTGTGCTCTGCACTAGTGGGTTCAGCATCGCACAACATGTATTAATTTCTTCCTTGGTTAAAAAAACCTGTCCTTTTACCGGGACATAGGTTACCTTCAGACGAGTCCCTTGACACTTGTGGGGGTCGTAGAGCAAAACTGAGAACAGCATTGTGTTTGTGAGAGTCTCCCCTTTCCAAAGAATGGGCAAACTATTTTGTAGGTCAAACCGTTCTGAAGCTATAGACATTTGTATGAGAATACAGATTTTAGGGATGTGTCATGTTTTGACAAACATTGCTCTCGCTCTGCCACATTTCACCAAAAATGCAGAGGTGTAACATCAGCAGTTATGGTAGGACTGAGAAGCATCCAGTGCAAAATGTGTGACATTTCTAATTTAAAACTGAGAGATTCCAATGTTTTTTTGTTTTTTTATTCACATACCGGTGCGTCAATCGGATCAAATGAAATGAGATCCAATTGATTTTGATGTCTACTTTTTAATTGTTAAAATCTACATTTAGCTCTTTCTTCATTTGTTTCTTGCTGTTACAGCTAATGAAGATTGAATCTGAAAGACTCAGCAGATGAATTACAGAGTATTTGAACTGAAACCTGGTCAACTGCTTGGAAGATAGCTATGCTCACAAGTATACCACCAACACTCACGTGATCCACTGTGGCCTGGCAACATCGACCTGTCAATGCATATTCTCACCGTCATTGCTGGCGACTGCAAAACAATGTCTTGAAATAAATGGCTCGTTGGTCTAGGGGTATGATTCTCGCTTTGGGTGCGAGAGGTCCCGGGTTCAAATCCCGGACGAGCCCTTTTGAAGATCCTTTAACAATACAGGCGGATCTTGGGCAACTGGTTGGAGGGGTGACTGCTACCACTGGAGCGCAGGACCAGGTGGACAAGTGATTAAGGTAATGGACTGCTAATCCATTGTGCTCTGCACTAGTGGGTTCAGCATCGCACAACATGTATTAATTTCTTCCTTGGTTAAAAAACCTGTCCTTTTACCGGGACATAGGTTACCTTCAGACGAGTCCCTTGACACTTGTGGGGGTCGTAGAGCAAAACTGAGAACAGCATTGTGTTTGTGAGAGTCTCCCCTTTCCAAAGAATGGGCAAACTATTTTGTAGGTCAAACCGTTCTGAAGCGATAGACATTTGTATGAGAATACAGATTTTAGGGATGTGTCATGTTTTGACAAACATTGCTCTCGCTCTGCCACATTTCACCAAAAATGCAGAGGTGTAACATCAGCAGTTATGGTAGGACTGAGAAGCATCCAGTGCAAAATGTGTGACATTTCTAATTTAAAACTGAGAGATTCCAATGTTTTTTAGTTTTTTTATTCACATACCGGTGCGTCAATCGGATCAAATGAAATGAGATCCAATTGATTTTGATGTCTACTTTTTAATTGTTAAAATCTACATTTAGCTCTTTCTTCATTTGTTTCTTGCTGTTACAGCTAATGAAGATTGAATCTGAAAGACTCAGCAGATGAATTACAGAGTATTTGAACTGAAACCTGGTCAACTGCTTGGAAGATAGCTATGCTCACAAGTATACCACCAACACTCACGTGATCCACTGTGGCCTGGCAACATCGACCTGTCAATGCATATTCTCACCGTCATTGCTGGCGACTGCAAAACAATGTCTTGAAATAAATGGCTCGTTGGTCTAGGGGTATGATTCTCGCTTTGGGTGCGAGACGTCCCGGGTTCAAATCCCGGATGAGCCCTTTTGAAGAGCCTTTAACAATACAGGCGGTTCTTGGGCAACTGGTTGGAGGGGCGACTGCTACCACTGGAGCGCAGGACCAGGTGGACAAGTGATTAAGGCAATGGACTGCTAATCCATTGTGCTCTGCACTAGTGGGTTCAGCATCGCACAACATGTATTAATTTCTTCCTTGGTTAAAAAACCTGTCCTTTTACCGGGACATAGGTTACCTTCAGACGAGTCCCTTGACACTTGTGGGGGTCGTAGAGCAAAACTGAGAACAGCATTGTGTTTGTGAGAGTCTCCCCTTTCCAAAGAATGGGCAAACTATTTTGTAGGTCAAACCGTTCTGAAGCTATAGACATTTGTATGAGAATACAGATTTTAGGGATGTGTCATGTGACAAACATTGCTCTCGCTCTGCCACATTTCACCAAAAATGCAGAGGTGTAACATCAGCAGTTATGGTAGGACTGAGAAGCATCCAGTGCAAAATGTGTGACATTTCTAATTTAAAACTGAGAGATTCCAATGTTTTTTTATTTTTTTATTCACATACCGGTGCGTCAATCGGATCAAATGAAATGAGATCCAATTGATTTTGATGTCTACTTTTTAATTGTTAAAATCTACATTTAGTTCTTTCTTCATTTGTTTCTTGCTGTTACAGCTAATGAAGATTGAATCTGAAAGACTCAGCAGATGAATTACAGAGTATTTGAACTGAAACCTGGTCAACTGCTTGGAAGATAGCTATGCTCACAAGTATACCACCAACACTCACGTGATCCACTGTGGCCTGGCAACATCGACCTGTCAATGCATATTCTCACCGTCATTGCTGGCGACTGCAAAACAATGTCTTGAAATAAATGGCTCGTTGGTCTAGGGGTATGATTCTCGCTTTGGGTGCGAGAGGTCCCGGGTTCAAATCCCGGACGAGCCCTTTCGAAGATCCTTTAACAATACAGGCGGATCTTGGGCAACTGGTTGGAGGGGTGACTGCTACCACTGGAGCGCAGGACCAGGTGGACAAGTGATTAAGGTAATGGACTGCTAATCCATTGTGCTCTGCACTAGTGGGTTCAGCATCGCACAACATGTATTAATTTCTTCCTTGGTTAAAAAACCTGTCCTTTTACCGGGACATAGGTTACCTTCAGACGAGTCCCTTGACACTTGTGGGGGTCGTAGAGCAAAACTGAGAACAGCATTGTGTTTGTGAGAGTCTCCCCTTTCCAAAGAATGGGCAAACTATTTTGTAGGTCAAACCGTTCTGAAGCTATAGACATTTGTATGAGAATACAGATTTTAGGGATGTGTCATGTTTTGACAAACATTGCTCTCGCTCTGCCACATTTCACCAAAAATGCAGAGGTGTAACATCAGCAGTTATGGTAGGACTGAGAAGCATCCAGTGCAAAATGTGTGACATTTCTAATTTAAAACTGAGAGATTCCAATGTTTTTTTGTTTTTTTATTCACATACCGGTGCGTCAATCGGATCAAATGAAATGAGATCCAATTGATTTTGATGTCTACTTTTTAATTGTTAAAATCTACATTTAGCTCTTTCTTCATTTGTTTCTTGCTGTTACAGCTAATGAAGATTGAATCTGAAAGACTCAGCAGATGAATTACAGAGTATTTGAACTGAAACCTGGTCAACTGCTTGGAAGATAGCTATGCTCACAAGTATACCACCAACACTCACGTGATCCACTGTGGCCTGGCAACATCGACCTGTCAATGCATATTCTCACCGTCATTGCTGGCGACTGCAAAACAATGTCTTGAAATAAATGGCTCGTTGGTCTAGGGGTATGATTCTCGCTTTGGGTGCGAGACGTCCCGGGTTCAAATCCCGGATGAGCCCTTTTGAAGAGCCTTTAACAATACAGGCGGTTCTTGGGCAACTGGTTGGAGGGGCGACTGCTACCACTGGAGCGCAGGACCAGGTGGACAAGTGATTAAGGCAATGGACTGCTAATCCATTGTGCTCTGCACTAGTGGGTTCAGCATCGCACAACATGTATTAATTTCTTCCTTGGTTAAAAAACCTGTCCTTTTACCGGGACATAGGTTACCTTCAGACGAGTCCCTTGACACTTGTGGGGGTCGTAGAGCAAAACTGAGAACAGCATTGTGTTTGTGAGAGTCTCCCCTTTCCAAAGAATGGGCAAACTATTTTGTAGGTCAAACCGTTCTGAAGCTATAGACATTTGTATGAGAATACAGATTTTAGGGATGTGTCATGTTTTGACAAACATTGCTCTCGCTCTGCCACATTTCACCAAAAATGCAGAGGTGTAACATCAGCAGTTATGGTAGGACTGAGAAGCATCCAGTGCAAAATGTGTGACATTTCTAATTTAAAACTGAGAGATTCCAATGTTTTTTTATTTTTTTATTCACATACCGGTGCGTCAATCGGATCAAATGAAATGAGATCCAATTGATTTTGATGTCTACTTTTTAATTGTTAAAATCTACATTTAGTTCTTTCTTCATTTGTTTCTTGCTGTTACAGCTAATGAAGATTGAATCTGAAAGACTCAGCAGATGAATTACAGAGTATTTGAACTGAAACCTGGTCAACTGCTTGGAAGATAGCTATGCTCACAAGTATACCACCAACACTCACGTGATCCACTGTGGCCTGGCAACATCGACCTGTCAATGCATATTCTCACCGTCATTGCTGGCGACTGCAAAACAATGTCTTGAAATAAATGGCTCGTTGGTCTAGGGGTATGATTCTCGCTTTGGGTGCGAGACGTCCCGGGTTCAAATCCCGGATGAGCCCTTTTGAAGAGCCTTTAACAATACAGGCGGTTCTTGGGCAACTGGTTGGAGGGGCGACTGCTACCACTGGAGCGCAGGACCAGGTGGACAAGTGATTAAGGCAATGGACTGCTAATCCATTGTGCTCTGCACTAGTGGGTTCAGCATCGCACAACATGTATTAATTTCTTCCTTGGTTAAAAAACCTGTCCTTTTACCGGGACATAGGTTACCTTCAGACGAGTCCCTTGACACTTGTGGGGGTCGTAGAGCAAAACTGAGAACAGCATTGTGTTTGTGAGAGTCTCCCCTTTCCAAAGAATGGGCAAACTATTTTGTAGGTCAAACCGTTCTGAAGCTATAGACATTTGTATGAGAATACAGATTTTAGGGATGTGTCATGTGACAAACATTGCTCTCGCTCTGCCACATTTCACCAAAAATGCAGAGGTGTAAAATCAGCAGTTATGGTAGGACTGAGAAGCATCCAGTGCAAAATGTGTGACATTTCTAATTTAAAACTGAGAGATTCCAATGTTTTTTTATTTTTTTATTCACATACCGGTGCGTCAATCGGATCAAATGAAATGAGATCCAATTGATTTTGATGTCTACTTTTTAATTGTTAAAATCTACATTTAGTTCTTTCTTCATTTGTTTCTTGCTGTTACAGCTAATGAAGATTGAATCTGAAAGACTCAGCAGATGAATTACAGAGTATTTGAACTGAAACCTGGTCAACTGCTTGGAAGATAGCTATGCTCACAAGTATACCACCAACACTCACGTGATCCACTGTGGCCTGGCAACATCGACCTGTCAATGCATATTCTCACCGTCATTGCTGGCGACTGCAAAACAATGTCTTGAAATAAATGGCTCGTTGGTCTAGGGGTATGATTCTCGCTTTGGGTGCGAGAGGTCCCGGGTTCAAATCCCGGACGAGCCCTTTTGAAGAGCCTTTAACAATACAGGCGGATCTTGGGCAACTGGTTGGAGGGGCGACTGCTACCACTGGAGCGCAGGACCAGGTGGACAAGTGATTAAGGCAATGGACTGCTAATCCATTGTGCTCTGCACTAGTGGGTTCAGCATCGCACAACATGTATTAATTTCTTCCTTGGTTAAAAAACCTGTCCTTTTACCGGGACATAGGTTACCTTCAGACGAGTCCCTTGACACTTGTGGGGGTCGTAGAGCAAAACTGAGAACAGCATTGTGTTTGTGAGAGTCTCCCCTTTCCAAAGAATGGGCAAACTATTTTGTAGGTCAAACCGTTCTGAAGCTATAGACATTTGTATGAGAATACAGATTTTAGGGATGTGTCATGTTTTGACAAACATTGCTCTCGCTCTGCCACATTTCACCAAAAATGCAGAGGTGTAACATCAGCAGTTATGGTAGGACTGAGAAGCATCCAGTGCAAAATGTGTGACATTTCTAATTTAAAACTGAGAGATTCCAATGTTTTTTTATTTTTTTATTCACATACCGGTGCGTCAATCGGATCAAATGAAATGAGATCCAATTGATTTTGATGTCTACTTTTTAATTGTTAAAATCTACATTTAGTTCTTTCTTCATTTGTTTCTTGCTGTTACAGCTAATGAAGATTGAATCTGAAAGACTCAGCAGATGAATTACAGAGTATTTGAACTGAAACCTGGTCAACTGCTTGGAAGATAGCTATGCTCACAAGTATACCACCAACACTCACGTGATCCACTGTGGCCTGGCAACATCGACCTGTCAATGCATATTCTCACCGTCATTGCTGGCGACTGCAAAACAATGTCTTGAAATAAATGGCTCGTTGGTCTAGGGGTATGATTCTCGCTTTGGGTGCGAGAGGTCCCGGGTTCAAATCCCGGACGAGCCCTTTTGAAGAGCCTTTAACAATACAGGCGGATCTTGGGCAACTGGTTGGAGGGGCGACTGCTACCACTGGAGCGCAGGACCAGGTGGACAAGTGATTAAGGCAATGGACTGCTAATCCATTGTGCTCTGCACTAGTGGGTTCAGCATCGCACAACATGTATTAATTTCTTCCTTGGTTAAAAAACCTGTCCTTTTACCGGGACATAGGTTACCTTCAGACGAGTCCCTTGACACTTGTGGGGGTCGTAGAGCAAAACTGAGAACAGCATTGTGTTTGTGAGAGTCTCCCCTTTCCAAAGAATGGGCAAACTATTTTGTAGGTCAAACCGTTCTGAAGCTATAGACATTCGTATGAGAAGACAGATTTTAGGGATGTGTCATGTTTTGACAAACATTGCTCTCGCTCTGCCACATTTCACCAAAAATGCAGAGGTGTAACATCAGCAGTTATGGTAGGACTGAGAAGCATCCAGTGCAAAATGTGTGACATTTCTAATTTAAAACTGAGAGATTCCAATGTTTTTTTGTTTTTTTATTCACATACCGGTGCGTCAATCGGATCAAATGAAATGAGATCCAATTGATTTTGATGTCTACTTTTTAATTGTTAAAATCTACATTTAGCTCTTTCTTCATTTGTTTCTTGCTGTTACAGCTAATGAAGATTGAATCTGAAAGACTCAGCAGATGAATTACAGAGTATTTGAACTGAAACCTGGTCAACTGCTTGGAAGATAGCTATGCTCACAAGTATACCACCAACACTCACGTGATCCACTGTGGCCTGGCAACATCGACCTGTCAATGCATATTCTCACCGTCATTGCTGGCGACTGCAAAACAATGTCTTGAAATAAATGGCTCGTTGGTCTAGGGGTATGATTCTCGCTTTGGGTGCGAGAGGTCCCGGGTTCAAATCCCGGACGAGCCCTTTTGAAGAGCCTTTAACAATACAGGCGGATCTTGGGCAACTGGTTGGAGGGGCGACTGCTACCACTGGAGCGCAGGACCAGGTGGACAAGTGATTAAGGCAATGGACTGCTAATCCATTGTGCTCTGCACTAGTGGGTTCAGCATCGCACAACATGTATTAATTTCTTCCTTGGTTAAAAAACCTGTCCTTTTACCGGGACATAGGTTACCTTCAGACGAGTCCCTTGACACTTGTGGGGGTCGTAGAGCAAAACTGAGAACAGCATTGTGTTTGTGAGAGTCTCCCCTTTCCAAAGAATGGGCAAACTATTTTGTAGGTCAAACCGTTCTGAAGCTATAGACATTTGTATGAGAATACAGATTTTAGGGATGTGTCATGTTTTGACAAACATTGCTCTCGCTCTGCCACATTTCACCAAAAATGCAGAGGTGTAACATCAGCAGTTATGGTAGGACTGAGAAGCATCCAGTGCAAAATGTGTGACATTTCTAATTTAAAACTGAGAGATTCCAATGTTTTTTTATTTTTTTATTCACATACCGGTGCGTCAATCGGATCAAATGAAATGAGATCCAATTGATTTTGATGTCTACTTTTTAATTGTTAAAATCTACATTTAGTTCTTTCTTCATTTGTTTCTTGCTGTTACAGCTAATGAAGATTGAATCTGAAAGACTCAGCAGATGAATTACAGAGTATTTGAACTGAAACCTGGTCAACTGCTTGGAAGATAGCTATGCTCACAAGTATACCACCAACACTCACGTGATCCACTGTGGCCTGGCAACATCGACCTGTCAATGCATATTCTCACCGTCATTGCTGGCGACTGCAAAACAATGTCTTGAAATAAATGGCTCGTTGGTCTAGGGGTATGATTCTCGCTTTGGGTGCGAGAGGTCCCGGGTTCAAATCCCGGACGAGCCCTTTTGAAGAGCCTTTAACAATACAGGCGGATCTTGGGCAACTGGTTGGAGGGGCGACTGCTACCACTGGAGCGCAGGACCAGGTGGACAAGTGATTAAGGCAATGGACTGCTAATCCATTGTGCTCTGCACTAGTGGGTTCAGCATCGCACAACATGTATTAATTTCTTCCTTGGTTAAAAAACCTGTCCTTTTACCGGGACATAGGTTACCTTCAGACGAGTCCCTTGACACTTGTGGGGGTCGTAGAGCAAAACTGAGAACAGCATTGTGTTTGTGAGAGTCTCCCCTTTCCAAAGAATGGGCAAACTATTTTGTAGGTCAAACCGTTCTGAAGCTATAGACATTCGTATGAGAAGACAGATTTTAGGGATGTGTCATGTTTTGACAAACATTGCTCTCGCTCTGCCACATTTCACCAAAAATGCAGAGGTGTAACATCAGCAGTTATGGTAGGACTGAGAAGCATCCAGTGCAAAATGTGTGACATTTCTAATTTAAAACTGAGAGATTCCAATGTTTTTTTGTTTTTTTATTCACATACCGGTGCGTCAATCGGATCAAATGAAATGAGATCCAATTGATTTTGATGTCTACTTTTTAATTGTTAAAATCTACATTTAGCTCTTTCTTCATTTGTTTCTTGCTGTTACAGCTAATGAAGATTGAATCTGAAAGACTCAGCAGATGAATTACAGAGTATTTGAACTGAAACCTGGTCAACTGCTTGGAAGATAGCTATGCTCACAAGTATACCACCAACACTCACGTGATCCACTGTGGCCTGGCAACATCGACCTGTCAATGCATATTCTCACCGTCATTGCTGGCGACTGCAAAACAATGTCTTGAAATAAATGGCTCGTTGGTCTAGGGGTATGATTCTCGCTTTGGGTGCGAGAGGTCCCGGGTTCAAATCCCGGACGAGCCCTTTTGAAGAGCCTTTAACAATACAGGCGGATCTTGGGCAACTGGTTGGAGGGGCGACTGCTACCACTGGAGCGCAGGACCAGGTGGACAAGTGATTAAGGCAATGGACTGCTAATCCATTGTGCTCTGCACTAGTGGGTTCAGCATCGCACAACATGTATTAATTTCTTCCTTGGTTAAAAAACCTGTCCTTTTACCGGGACATAGGTTACCTTCAGACGAGTCCCTTGACACTTGTGGGGGTCGTAGAGCAAAACTGAGAACAGCATTGTGTTTGTGAGAGTCTCCCCTTTCCAAAGAATGGGCAAACTATTTTGTAGGTCAAACCGTTCTGAAGCTATAGACATTCGTATGAGAAGACAGATTTTAGGGATGTGTCATGTTTTGACAAACATTGCTCTCGCTCTGCCACATTTCACCAAAAATGCAGAGGTGTAACATCAGCAGTTATGGTAGGACTGAGAAGCATCCAGTGCAAAATGTGTGACATTTCTAATTTAAAACTGAGAGATTCCAATGTTTTTTTGTTTTTTTATTCACATACCGGTGCGTCAATCGGATCAAATGAAATGAGATCCAATTGATTTTGATGTCTACTTTTTAATTGTTAAAATCTACATTTAGCTCTTTCTTCATTTGTTTCTTGCTGTTACAGCTAATGAAGATTGAATCTGAAAGACTCAGCAGATGAATTACAGAGTATTTGAACTGAAACCTGGTCAACTGCTTGGAAGATAGCTATGCTCACAAGTATACCACCAACACTCACGTGATCCACTGTGGCCTGGCAACATCGACCTGTCAATGCATATTCTCACCGTCATTGCTGGCGACTGCAAAACAATGTCTTGAAATAAATGGCTCGTTGGTCTAGGGGTATGATTCTCACTTTGGGTGCGAGAGGTCCCGGGTTCAAATCCCGGACGAGCCCTTTTGAAGAGCCTTTAACAATACAGGCGGATCTTGGGCAACTGGTTGGAGGGGCGACTGCTACCACTGGAGCGCAGGACCAGGTGGACAAGTGATTAAGGCAATGGACTGCTAATCCATTGTGCTCTGCACTAGTGGGTTCAGCATCGCACAACATGTATTAATTTCTTCCTTGGTTAAAAAACCTGTCCTTTTACCGGGACATAGGTTACCTTCAGACAAGTCCCTTGACACTTGTGGGGGTCGTAGAGCAAAACTGAGAACAGCATTGTGTTTGTGAGAGTCTCCCCTTTCCAAAGAATGGGCAAACTATTTTGTAGGTCAAACCGTTCTGAAGCTATAGACATTCGTATGAGAAGACAGATTTTAGGGATGTGTCATGTTTTGACAAACATTGCTCTCGCTCTGCCACATTTCACCAAAAATGCAGAGGTGTAACATCAGCAGTTATGGTAGGACTGAGAAGCATCCAGTGCAAAATGTGTGACATTTCTAATTTAAAACTGAGAGATTCCAATGTTTTTTTGTTTTTTATTCACATACCGGTGCGTCAATCGGATCAAATGAAATGAGATCCAATTGATTTTGATGTCTACTTTTTAATTGTTAAAATCTACATTTAGCTCTTTCTTCATTTGTTTCTTGCTGTTACAGCTAATGAAGATTGAATCTGAAAGACTCAGCAGATGAATTACAGAGTATTTGAACTGAAACCTGGTCAACTGCTTGGAAGATAGCTATGCTCACAAGTATACCACCAACACTCACGTGATCCACTGTGGCCTGGCAACATCGACCTGTCAATGCATATTCTCACCGTCATTGCTGGCGACTGCAAAACAATGTCTTGAAATAAATGGCTCGTTGGTCTAGGGGTATGATTCTCGCTTTGGGTGCGAGAGGTCCCGGGTTCAAATCCCGGACGAGCCCTTTTGAAGAGCCTTTAACAATACAGGCGGATCTTGGGCAACTGGTTGGAGGGGCGACTGCTACCACTGGAGCGCAGGACCAGGTGGACAAGTGATTAAGGCAATGGACTGCTAATCCATTGTGCTCTGCACTAGTGGGTTCAGCATCGCACAACATGTATTAATTTCTTCCTTGGTTAAAAAACCTGTCCTTTTACCGGGACATAGGTTACCTTCAGACGAGTCCCTTGACACTTGTGGGGGTCGTAGAGCAAAACTGAGAACAGCATTGTGTTTGTGAGAGTCTCCCCTTTCCAAAGAATGGGCAAACTATTTTGTAGGTCAAACCGTTCTGAAGCTATAGACATTCGTATGAGAAGACAGATTTTAGGGATGTGTCATGTTTTGACAAACATTGCTCTCGCTCTGCCACATTTCACCAAAAATGCAGAGGTGTAACATCAGCAGTTATGGTAGGACTGAGAAGCAATCCAGTGCAAAATGTGTGACATTTCTAATTTAAAACTGAGAGATTCCAATGTTTTTTTGTTTTTTATTCACATACCGGTGCGTCAATCGGATCAAATGAAATGAGATCCAATTGATTTTGATGTCTACTTTTTAATTGTTAAAATCTACATTTAGCTCTTTCTTCATTTGTTTCTTGCTGTTACAGCTAATGAAGATTGAATCTGAAAGACTCAGCAGATGAATTACAGAGTATTTGAACTGAAACCTGGTCAACTGCTTGGAAGATAGCTATGCTCACAAGTATACCACCAACACTCACGTGATCCACTGTGGCCTGGCAACATCGACCTGTCAATGCATATTCTCACCGTCATTGCTGGCGACTGCAAAACAATGTCTTGAAATAAATGGCTCGTTGGTCTAGGGGTATGATTCTCGCTTTGGGTGCAAGAGGTCCCGGGTTCAAATCCCGGACGAGCCCTTTTGAAGAGCCTTTAACAATACAGGCGGATCTTGGGCAACTGGTTGGAGGGGCGACTGCTACCACTGGAGCGCAGGACCAGGTGGACAAGTGATTAAGGCAATGGACTGCTAATCCATTGTGCTCTGCACTAGTGGGTTCAGCATCGCACAACATGTATTAATTTCTTCCTTGGTTAAAAAACCTGTCCTTTTACCGGGACATAGGTTACCTTCAGACGAGTCCCTTGACACTTGTGGGGGTCGTAGAGCAAAACTGAGAACAGCATTGTGTTTGTGAGAGTCTCCCCTTTCCAAAGAATCGGCAAACTATTTTGTAGGTCAAACCGTTCTGAAGCTATAGACATTCGTATGAGAAGACAGATTTTAGGGATGTGTCATGTTTTGACAAACATTGCTCTCGCTCTGCCACATTTCACCAAAAATGCAGAGGTGTAACATCAGCAGTTATGGTAGGACTGAGAAGCATCCAGTGCAAAATGTGTGACATTTCTAATTTAAAACTGAGAGATTCCAATGTTTTTTTGTTTTTTATTCACATACCGGTGCGTCAATCGGATCAAATGAAATGAGATCCAATTGATTTTGATGTCTACTTTTTAATTGTTAAAATCTACATTTAGCTCTTTCTTCATTTGTTTCTTGCTGTTACAGCTAATGAAGATTGAATCTGAAAGACTCAGCAGATGAATTACAGAGTATTTGAACTGAAACCTGGTCAACTGCTTGGAAGATAGCTATGCTCACAAGTATACCACCAACACTCACGTGATCCACTGTGTCCTGGCAACATCGACCTGTCAATGCATATTCTCACCGTCATTGCTGGCGACTGCAAAACAATGTCTTGAAATAAATGGCTCGTTGGTCTAGGGGTATGATTCTCGCTTTGGGTGCGAGAGGTCCCGGGTTCAAATCCCGGACGAGCCCTTTTGAAGAGCCTTTAACAATACAGGCGGATCTTGGGCAACTGGTTGGAGGGGCGACTGCTGCCACTGGAGAGCAGGACCAGGTGGACAAGTGATTAAGGCAATGGACTGCTAATCCATTGTGCTCTGCACTAGTGGGTTCAGCATCGCACAACATGTATTAATTTCTTCCTTGGTTAAAAAACCTGTCCTTTTACCGGGACATAGGTTACCTTCAGACGAGTCCCTTGACACTTGTGGGGGTCGTAGAGCAAAACTGAGAACAGCATTGTGTTTGTGAGAGTCTCCCCTTTCCAAAGAATGGGCAAACTATTTTGTAGGTCAAACCGTTCTGAAGCTATAGACATTTGTATGAGAATACAGATTTTAGGGATGTGTCATGTTTTGACAAACATTGCTCTCGCTCTGCCACATTTCACCAAAAATGCAGAGGTGTAACATCAGCAGTTATGGTAGGACTGAGAAGCATCCAGTGCAAAATGTGTGACATTTCTAATTTAAAACTGAGAGATTCCAATGTTTTTTAGTTTTTTTATTCACATACCGGTGCGTCAATCGGATCAAATGAAATGAGATCCAATTGATTTTGATGTCTACTTTTTAATTGTTAAAATCTACATTTAGCTCTTTCTTCATTTGTTTCTTGCTGTTACAGCTAATGAAGATTGAATCTGAAAGACTCAGCAGATGAATTACAGAGTATTTGAACTGAAACCTGGTCAACTGCTTGGAAGATAGCTATGCTCACAAGTATACCACCAACACTCACGTGATCCACTGTGGCCTGGCAACATCGACCTGTCAATGCATATTCTCACCGTCATTGCTGGCGACTGCAAAACAATGTCTTGAAATAAATGGCTCGTTGGTCTAGGGGTATGATTCTCGCTTTGGGTGCGAGAGGTCCCGGGTTCAAATCCCGGACGAGCCCTTTTGAAGAGCCTTTAACAATACAGGCGGATCTTGGGCAACTGGTTGGAGGGGCGACTGCTGCCACTGGAGAGCAGGACCAGGTGGACAAGTGATTAAGGCAATGGACTGCTAATCCATTGTGCTCTGCACTAGTGGGTTCAGCATCGCACAACATGTATTAATTTCTTCCTTGGTTAAAAAACCTGTCCTTTTACCGGGACATAGGTTACCTTCAGACGAGTCCCTTGACACTTGTGGGGGTCGTAGAGCAAAACTGAGAACAGCATTGTGTTTGTGAGAGTCTCCCCTTTCCAAAGAATGGGCAAACTATTTTGTAGGTCAAACCGTTCTGAAGCTATAGACATTTGTATGAGAATACAGATTTTAGGGATGTGTCATGTTTTGACAAACATTGCTCTCGCTCTGCCACATTTCACCAAAAATGCAGAGGTGTAACATCAGCAGTTATGGTAGGACTGAGAAGCATCCAGTGCAAAATGTGTGACATTTCTAATTTAAAACTGAGAGATTCCAATGTTTTTTAGTTTTTTTATTCACATACCGGTGCGTCAATCGGATCAAATGAAATGAGATCCAATTGATTTTGATGTCTACTTTTTAATTGTTAAAATCTACATTTAGCTCTTTCTTCATTTGTTTCTTGCTGTTACAGCTAATGAAGATTGAATCTGAAAGACTCAGCAGATGAATTACAGAGCATTTGAACTGAAACCTGGTCAACTGCTTGGAAGATAGCTATGCTCACAAGTATACCACCAACACTCACGTGATCCACTGTGGCCTGGCAACATCGACCTGTCAATGCATATTCTCACCGTCATTGCTGGCGACTGCAAAACAATGTCTTGAAATAAATGGCTCGTTGGTCTAGGGGTATGATTCTCGCTTTGGGTGCGAAACGTCCCGGGTTCAAATCCCGGACAAGCCCTTTTGAAGAGCCTTTAACAATACAGGCGGATCTTGGGCAACTGGTTGGAGGGGCGACTGCTACCACTGGAGCGCAGGACCAGGTGGACAAGTGATTAAGGCAATGGACTGCTAATCCATTGTGCTCTGCACTAGTGGGTTCAGCATCGCACAACATGTATTAATTTCTTCCTTGGTTAAAAAACCTGTCCTTTTACCGGGACATAGGTTACCTTCAGACGAGTCCCTTGACACTTGTGGGGGTCGTAGAGCAAAACTGAGAACAGCATTGTGTTTGTGAGAGTCTCCCCTTTCCAAAGAATGGGCAAACTATTTTGTAGGTCAAACCGTTCTGAAGCTATAGACATTTGTATGAGAAGACAGATTTTAGGGATGTGTCATGTTTTGACAAACATTGCTCTCGCTCTGCCACATTTCACCAAAAATGCAGAGGTGTAACATCAGCAGTTATGGTAGGACTGAGAAGCATCCAGTGCAAAATGTGTGACATTTCTAATTTAAAACTGAGAGATTCCAATGTTTTTTAGTTTTTTATTCACATACCGGTGCGTCAATCGGATCAAATTAAATGAGATCCAATTGATTTTGATGTCTACTTTTTAATTGTTAAAATCTACATTTAGCTCTTTCTTCATTTGTTTCTTGCTGTTACAGCTAATGAAGATTGAATCTGAAAGACTCAGCAGATGAATTACAGAGTATTTGAACTGAAACCTGGTCAACTGCTTGGAAGATAGCTATGCTCACAAGTATACCACCAACACTCACGTGATCCACTGTGGCCTGGCAACATCGACCTGTCAATGCATATTCTCACCGTCATTGCTGGCGACTGCAAAACAATGTCTTGAAATAAATGGCTCGTTGGTCTAGGGGTATGATTCTCGCTTTGGGTGCGAAACGTCCCGGGTTCAAATCCCGGACAAGCCCTTTTGAAGAGCCTTTAACAATACAGGCAGATCTTGGGCAACTGGTTGGAGGGGCGACTGCTACCACTGGAGCGCAGGACCAGGTGGACAAGTGATTAAGGTAATGGACTGCTAATCCATTGTGCTCTGCACTAGTGGGTTCAGCATCGCACAACATGTATTAATTTCTTCCTTGGTTAAAAAACCTGTCCTTTTACCGGGACATAGGTTACCTTCAGACGAGTCCCTTGACACTTGTGGGGGTCGTAGAGCAAAACTGAGAACAGCATTGTGTTTGTGAGAGTCTCCCCTTTCCAAAGAATGGGCAAACTATTTTGTAGGTCAAACCGTTCTGAAGCTATAGACATTTGTATGAGAATACAGATTTTAGGGATGTGTCATGTTTTGACAAACATTGCTCTCGCTCTGCCACATTTCACCAAAAATGCAGAGGTGTAACATCAGCAGTTATGGTAGGACTGAGAAGCATCCAGTGCAAAATGTGTGACATTTCTAATTTAAAACTGAGAGATTCCAATGTTTTTTTGTTTTTTTATTCACATACCGGTGCGTCAATCGGATCAAATGAAATGAGATCCAATTGATTTTGATGTCTACTTTTTAATTGTTAAAATCTACATTTAGCTCTTTCTTCATTTGTTTCTTGCTGTTACAGCTAATGAAGATTGAATCTGAAAGACTCAGGAGATGAATTACAGACTATTTGAACTGAAACCTGGTCAACTGCTTGGAAGATAGCTATGCTCACAAGTATACCACCAACACTCACGTGATCCACTGTGGCCTGGCAACATCGACCTGTCAATGCATATTCTCACCGTCATTGCTGGCGACTGCAAAACAATGTCTTGAAATAAATGGCTCGTTGGTCTAGGGGTATGATTCTCGCTTTGGGTGCGAGAGGTCCCGGGTTCAAATCCCGGACGAGCCCTTTTGAAGAGCCTTTAACAATGTGAGACAGGCGGATCTTGGGCAACTGGTTGGAGGGGCGACTGCTACCACTGGAGCGCAGGACCAGGTGGACAAGTGATTAAGGTAATGGACTGCTAATCCATTGTGCTCTGCACTAGTGGGTTCAGCATCGCACAACATGTATTAATTTCTTCCTTGGCTAAAAAACCTGTCCTTTTACCGGGACATAGGTTACCTTCAGACGAGTCCCTTGACACTTGTGGGGGTCGTAGAGCAAAACTGAGAACAGCATTGTGTTTGTGAGAGTCTCCCCTTTCCAAAGAATGGGCAAACTATTTTGTAGGTCAAACCGTTCTGAAGCTATAGACATTTGTATGAGAAGACAGATTTTAGGGATGTGTCATGTTTTGACAAACATTGCTCTCGCTCTGCCACATTTCACCAAAAATGCAGAGGTGTAACATCAGCAGTTACGGTAGGACTGAGAAGCATCCAGTGCAAAATGTGTGACATTTCTAATTTAAAACTGAGAGATTCCAATGTTTTTTAGTTTTTTTATTCACATACCGGTGCGTCAATCGGATCAAATGAAATGAGATCCAATTGATTTTGATGTCTACTTTTTAATTGTTAAAATCTACATTTAGCTCTTTCTTCATTTGTTTCTTGCTGTTGCAGCTAATGAAGATTGAATCTGAAAGACTCAGGAGATGAATTACAGAGTATTTGAACTGAAACCTGGTCAACTGCTTGGAAGATAGCTATGCTCACAAGTATACCACCAACACTCACGTGATCCACTGTGGCCTGGCAACATCGACCTGTCAATGCATATTCTCACCGTCATTGCTGGCGACTGCAAAACAATGTCTTGAAATAAATGGCCCGTTGGTCTAGGGGTATGATTCTCGCTTTGGGTGCGAGAGGTCCCGGGTTCAAATCCCGGACGAGCCCTTTTGAAGAGCCTTTAACAATGTGAGACAGGCGGATCTTGGGCAACTGGTTGGAGGGGCGACTGCTACCACTGGAGCGCAGGACCAGGTGGACAAGTGATTAAGGTAATGGACTGCTAATCCATTGTGCTCTGCACTAGTGGGTTCAGCATCGCACAACATGTATTAATTTCTTCCTTGGTTAAAAAACCTGTCCTTTTACCGGGACATAGGTTACCTTCAGACGTGTCCCTTGACACTTGTGGGGGTCGTAGAGCAAAACTGAGAACAGCATTGTGTTTGTGAGAGTCTCCCCTTTCCAAAGAATGGGCAAACTATTTTGTAGGTCAAACCGTTCTGAAGCTATAGACATTTGTATGAGAAGACAGATTTTAGGGATGTGTCATGTTTTGACAAACATTGCTCTCGCTCTGCCACATTTCACCAAAAATGCAGAGGTGTAACATCAGCAGTTACGGTAGGACTGAGAAGCATCCAGTGCAAAATGTGTGACATTTCTAATTTAAAACTGAGAGATTCCAATGTTTTTTAGTTTTTTTATTCACATACCGGTGCGTCAATCGGATCAAATGAAATGAGATCCAATTGATTTTGATGTCTACTTTTTAATTGTTAAAATCTACATTTAGCTCTTTCTTCATTTGTTTCTTGCTGTTGCAGCTAATGAAGATTGAATCTGAAAGACTCAGGAGATGAATTACAGAGTATTTGAACTGAAACCTGGTCAACTGCTTGGAAGATAGCTATGCTCACAAGTATACCACCAACACTCACGTGATCCACTGTGGCCTGGCAACATCGACCTGTCAATGCATATTCTCACCGTCATTGCTGGCGACTGCAAAACAATGTCTTGAAATAAATGGCCCGTTGGTCTAGGGGTATGATTCTCGCTTTGGGTGCGAGAGGTCCCGGGTTCAAATCCCGGACGAGCCCTTTTGAAGAGCCTTTAACAATGTGAGACAGGCGGATCTTGGGCAACTGTTTGGAGGGGCGACTGCTACCACTGGAGCGCAGGACCAGGTGGACAAGTGATTAAGGTAATGGACTGCTAATCCATTGTGCTCTGCACTAGTGGGTTCAGCATCGCACAACATGTATTAATTTCTTCCTTGGTTAAAAAACCTGTCCTTTTACCGGGACATAGGTTACCTTCAGACGAGTCCCTTGACACTTGTGGGGGTCGTAGAGCAAAACTGAGAACAGCATTGTGTTTGTGAGAGTCTCCCCTTTCCAAAGAACGGGCAAACTATTTTGTAGGTCAAACCGTTCTGAAGCTATAGACATTTGTATGAGAAGACAGATTTTAGGGATGTGTCATGTTTTGACAAACATTGCTCTCGCTCTGCCACATTTCACCAAAAATGCAGAGGTGTAACATCAGCAGTTACGGTAGGACTGAGAAGCATCCAGTGCAAAATGTGTGACATTTCTAATTTAAAACTGAGAGATTCCAATGTTTTTTAGTTTTTTTATTCACATACCGGTGCGTCAATCGGATCAAATGAAATGAGATCCAATTGATTTTGATGTCTACTTTTTAATTGTTAAAATCTACATTTAGCTCTTTCTTCATTTGTTTCTTGCTGTTGCAGCTAATGAAGATTGAATCTGAAAGACTCAGGAGATGAATTACAGAGTATTTGAACTGAAACCTGGTCAACTGCTTGGAAGATAGCTATGCTCACAAGTATACCACCAACACTCACGTGATCCACTGTGGCCTGGCAACATCGACCTGTCAATGCATATTCTCACCGTCATTGCTGGCGACTGCAAAACAATGTCTTGAAATAAATGGCCCGTTGGTCTAGGGGTATGATTCTCGCTTTGGGTGCGAGAGGTCCCGGGTTCAAATCCCGGACGAGCCCTTTTGAAGAGCCTTTAACAATGTGAGACAGGCGGATCTTGGGCAACTGAATGGAGGGGCGACTGCTACCACTGGAGCGCAGGACCAGGTGGACAAGTGATTAAGGTAATGGACTGCTAATCCATTGTGCTCTGCACTAGTGGGTTCAGCATCGCACAACATGTATTAATTTCTTCCTTGGTTAAAAAACCTGTCCTTTTACCGGGACATAGGTTACCTTCAGACGAGTCCCTTGACACTTGTGGGGGTCGTAGAGCAAAACTGAGAACAGCATTGTGTTTGTGAGAGTCTCCCCTTTCCAAAGAATGGGCAAACTATTTTGTAGGTCAAACCGTTCTGAAGCTATAGACATTTGTATGAGAAGACAGATTTTAGGGATGTGTCATGTTTTGACAAACATTGCTCTCGCTCTGCCACATTTCACCAAAAATGCAGAGGTGTAACATCAGCAGTTACGGTAGGACTGAGAAGCATCCAGTGCAAAATGTGTGACATTTCTAATTTAAAACTGAGAGATTCCAATGTTTTTTAGTTTTTTTATTCACATACCGGTGCGTCAATCGGATCAAATGAAATGAGATCCAATTGATTTTGATGTCTACTTTTTAATTGTTATAATCTACATTTAGCTCTTTCTTCATTTGTTTCTTGCTGTTACAGCTAATGAAGATTGAATCTGAAAGATTCAGGAGATGAATTACAGAGTATTTGAACTGAAACCTGGTCAACTGCTTGGAAGATAGCTATGCTCACAAGTATACCACCAACACTCACGTGATCCACTGTGGCCTGGCAACATCGACCTGTCAATGCATATTCTCACCGTCATTGCTGGCGACTGCAAAACAATGTCTTGAAATAAATGGCTCGTTGGTCTAGGGGTATGATTCTCGCTTTGGGTGCGAGAGGTCCCTGGTTCAAATCCCGGACGAGCCCTTTTGAAGAGCCTTTAACAATGTGAGACAGGCGGATCTTGGGCAACTGGTTGGAGGGGCGACTGCTACCACTGGAGCGCAGGACCAGGTGGACAAGTGATTAAGGTAATGGACTGCTAATCCATTGTGCTCTGCACTAGTGGGTTCAGCATCGCACAACATGTATTAATTTCTTCCTTGGTTAAAAAACCTGTCCTTTTACCGGGACATAGGTTACCTTCAGACGAGTCCCTTGACACTTGTGGGGGTCGTAGAGCAAAACTGAGAACAGCATTGTGTTTGTGAGAGTCTCCCCTTTCCAAAGAATGGGCAAACTATTTTGTAGGTCAAACCGTTCTGAAGCTATAGACATTTGTATGAGAATACAGATTTTAGGGATGTGTCATGTTTTGACAAACATTGCTCTCGCTCTGCCACATTTCACCAAAAATGCAGAGGTGTAACATCAGCAGTTACGGTAGGACTGAGAAGCATCCAGTGCAAAATGTGTGACATTTCTAATTTAAAACTGAGAGATTCCAATGTTTTTTAGTTTTTTTATTCACATACCGGTGCGTCAATCGGATCAAATGAAATGAGATCCAATTGATTTTGATGTCTACTTTTTAATTGTTATAATCTACATTTAGCTCTTTCTTCATTTGTTTCTTGCTGTTACAGCTAATGAAGATTGAATCTGAAAGATTCAGGAGATGAATTACAGAGTATTTGAACTGAAACCTGGTCAACTGCTTGGAAGATAGCTATGCTCACAAGTATACCACCAACACTCACGTGATCCACTGTGGCCTGGCAACATCGACCTGTCAATGCATATTCTCACCGTCATTGCTGGCGACTGCAAAACAATGTCTTGAAATAAATGGCTCGTTGGTCTAGGGGTATGATTCTCGCTTTGGGTGCGAGAGGTCCCTGGTTCAAATCCCGGACGAGCCCTTTTGAAGAGCCTTTAACAATGTGAGACAGGCGGATCTTGGGCAACTGGTTGGAGGGGCGACTGCTACCACTGGAGCGCAGGACCAGGTGGACAAGTGATTAAGGTAATGGACTGCTAATCCATTGTGCTCTGCACTAGTGGGTTCAGCATCGCACAACATGTATTAATTTCTTCCTTGGTTAAAAAACCTGTCCTTTTACCGGGACATAGGTTACCTTCAGACGAGTCCCTTGACACTTGTGGGGGTCGTAGAGCAAAACTGAGAACAGCATTGTGTTTGTGAGAGTCTCCCCTTTCCAAAGAATGGGCAAACTATTTTGTAGGTCAAACCGTTCTGAAGCTATAGACATTTGTATGAGAATACAGATTTTAGGGATGTGTCATGTTTTGACAAACATTGCTCTCGCTCTGCCACATTTCACCAAAAATGCAGAGGTGTAACATCAGCAGTTACGGTAGGACTGAGAAGCATCCAGTGCAAAATGTGTGACATTTCTAATTTAAAACTGAGAGATTCCAATGTTTTTTAGTTTTTTTATTCACATACCGGTGCGTCAATCGGATCAAATGAAATGAGATCCAATTGATTTTGATGTCTACTTTTTAATTGTTAAAATCTACATTTAGCTCTTTCTTCATTTGTTTCTTGCTGTTGCAGCTAATGAAGATTGAATCTGAAAGACTCAGGAGATGAATTACAGAGTATTTGAACTGAAACCTGGTCAACTGCTTGGAAGATAGCTATGCTCACAAGTATACCACCAACACTCACGTGATCCACTGTGGCCTGGCAACATCGACCTGTCAATGCATATTCTCACCGTCATTGCTGGCGACTGCAAAACAATGTCTTGAAATAAATGGCTCGTTGGTCTAGGGGTATGATTCTTGCTTTGGGTGCGAGAGGTCCCTGGTTCAAATCCCGGACGAGCCCTTTTGAAGAGCCTTTAACAATGTGAGACAGGCGGATCTTGGGCAACTGGTTGGAGGGGCGACTGCTACCACTGGAGCGCAGGACCAGGTGGACAAGTGATTAAGGTAATGGACTGCTAATCCATTGTGCTCTGCACTAGTGGGTTCAGCATCGCACAACATGTATTAATTTCTTCCTTGGTTAAAAAACCTGTCCTTTTACCGGGACATAGGTTACCTTCAGACGAGTCCCTTGACACTTGTGGGGGTCGTAGAGCAAAACTGAGAACAGCATTGTGTTTGTGAGAGTCTCCCCTTTCCAAAGAATGGGCAAACTATTTTGTAGGTCAAACCGTTCTGAAGCTATAGACATTTGTATGAGAAGACAGATTTTAAGGATGTGTCATGTTTTGACAAACATTGCTCTCGCTCTGCCACATTTCACCAAAAATGCAGAGGTGTAACATCAGCAGTTACGGTAGGACTGAGAAGCATCCAGTGCAAAATGTGTGACATTTCTAATTTAAAACTGAGAGATTCCAATGTTTTTTAGTTTTTTTATTCACATACCGGTGCGTCAATCGGATCAAATGAAATGAGATCCAATTGATTTTGATGTCTACTTTTTAATTGTTATAATCTACATTTAGCTCTTTCTTCATTTGTTTCTTGCTGTTACAGCTAATGAAGATTGAATCTGAAAGATTCAGGAGATGAATTACAGAGTATTTGAACTGAAACCTGGTCAACTGCTTGGAAGATAGCTATGCTCACAAGTATACCACCAACACTCACGTGATCCACTGTGGCCTGGCAACATCGACCTGTCAATGCATATTCTCACCGTCATTGCTGGCGACTGCAAAACAATGTCTTGAAATAAATGGCTCGTTGGTCTAGGGGTATGATTCTCGCTTTGGGTGCGAGAGGTCCCTGGTTCAAATCCCGGACGAGCCCTTTTGAAGAGCCTTTAACAATGTGAGACAGGCGGATCTTGGGCAACTGGTTGGAGGGGCGACTGCTACCACTGGAGCGCAGGACCAGGTGGACAAGTGATTAAGGTAATGGACTGCTAATCCATTGTGCTCTGCACTAGTGGGTTCAGCATCGCACAACATGTATTAATTTCTTCCTTGGTTAAAAAACCTGTCCTTTTACCGGGACATAGGTTACCTTCAGACGAGTCCCTTGACACTTGTGGGGGTCGTAGGTCAAAACTGAGAACAGCATTGTGTTTGTGAGAGTCTCCCCTTTCCAAAGAATGGGCAAACTATTTTGTAGGTCAAACCGTTCTGAAGCTATAGACATTTGTATGAGAAGACAGATTTTAGGGATGTGTCATGTTTTGACAAACATTGCTCTCGCTCTGCCACATTTCACCAAAAATGCAGAGGTGTAACATCAGCAGTTACGGTAGGACTGAGAAGCATCCAGTGCAAAATGTGTGACATTTCTAATTTAAAACTGAGAGATTCCAATGTTTTTTAGTTTTTTTATTCACATACCGGTGCGTCAATCGGATCAAATGAAATGAGATCCAATTGATTTTGATGTCTACTTTTTAATTGTTATAATCTACATTTAGCTCTTTCTTCATTTGTTTCTTGCTGTTACAGCTAATGAAGATTGAATCTGAAAGATTCAGGAGATGAATTACAGAGTATTTGAACTGAAACCTGGTCAACTGCTTGGAAGATAGCTATGCTCACAAGTATACCACCAACACTCACGTGATCCACTGTGGCCTGGCAACATCGACCTGTCAATGCATATTCTCACCGTCATTGCTGGCGACTGCAAAACAATGTCTTGAAATAAATGGCTCGTTGGTCTAGGGGTATGATTCTCGCTTTGGGTGCGAGAGGTCCCTGGTTCAAATCCCGGACGAGCCCTTTTGAAGAGCCTTTAACAATGTGAGACAGGCGGATCTTGGGCAACTGGTTGGAGGGGCGACTGCTACCACTGGAGCGCAGGACCAGGTGGACAAGTGATTAAGGTAATGGACTGCTAATCCATTGTGCTCTGCACTAGTGGGTTCAGCATCGCACAACATGTATTAATTTCTTCCTTGGTTAAAAAACCTGTCCTTTTACCGGGACATAGGTTACCTTCAGACGAGTCCCTTGACACTTGTGGGGGTCGTAGAGCAAAACTGAGAACAGCATTGTGTTTGTGAGAGTCTCCCCTTTCCAAAGAATGGGCAAACTATTTTGTAGGTCAAACCGTTCTGAAGCTATAGACATTTGTATGAGAATACAGATTTTAGGGATGTGTCATGTTTTGACAAACATTGCTCTCGCTCTGCCACATTTCACCAAAAATGCAGAGGTGTAACATCAGCAGTTACGGTAGGACTGAGAAGCATCCAGTGCAAAATGTGTGACATTTCTAATTTAAAACTGAGAGATTCCAATGTTTTTTAGTTTTTTTATTCACATACCGGTGCGTCAATCGGATCAAATGAAATGAGATCCAATTGATTTTGATGTCTACTTTTTAATTGTTAAAATCTACATTTAGCTCTTTCTTCATTTGTTTCTTGCTGTTGCAGCTAATGAAGATTGAATCTGAAAGACTCAGGAGATGAATTACAGAGTATTTGAACTGAAACCTGGTCAACTGCTTGGAAGATAGCTATGCTCACAAGTATACCACCAACACTCACGTGATCCGCTGTGGCCTGGCAACATCGACCTGTCAATGCATATTCTCACCGTCATTGCTGGCGACTGCAAAACAATGTCTTGAAATAAATGGCCCGTTGGTCTAGGGGTATGATTCTCGCTTTGGGTGCGAGAGGTCCCTGGTTCAAATCCCGGACGAGCCCTTTTGAAGAGCCTTTAACAATGTGAGACAGGCGGATCTTGGGCAACTGGTTGGAGGGGCGACTGCTACCACTGGAGCGCAGGACCAGGTGGACAAGTGATTAAGGTAATGGACTGCTAATCCATTGTGCTCTGCACTAGTGGGTTCAGCATCGCACAACATGTATTAATTTCTTCCTTGGTTAAAAAACCTGTCCTTTTACCGGGACATAGGTTACCTTCAGACGAGTCCCTTGACACTTGTGGGGGTCGTAGAGCAAAACTGAGAACAGCATTGTGTTTGTGAGAGTCTCCCCTTTCCAAAGAATGGGCAAACTATTTTGTAGGTCAAACCGTTCTGAAGCTATAGACATTTGTATGAGAAGACAGATTTTAGGGATGTGTCATGTTTTGACAAACATTGCTCTCGCTCTGCCACATTTCACCAAAAATGCAGAGGTGTAACATCAGCAGTTACGGTAGGACTGAGAAGCATCCAGTGCAAAATGTGTGACATTTCTAATTTAAAACTGAGAGATTCCAATGTTTTTTAGTTTTTTTATTCACATACCGGTGCGTCAATCGGATCAAATGAAATGAGATCCAATTGATTTTGATGTCTACTTTTTAATTGTTATAATCTACATTTAGCTCTTTCTTCATTTGTTTCTTGCTGTTACAGCTAATGAAGATTGAATCTGAAAGATTCAGGAGATGAATTACAGAGTATTTGAACTGAAACCTGGTCAACTGCTTGGAAGATAGCTATGCTCACAAGTATACCACCAACACTCACGTGATCCACTGTGGCCTGGCAACATCGACCTGTCAATGCATATTCTCACCGTCATTGCTGGCGACTGCAAAACAATATCTTTAAATAAATGGCTCGTTGGTCTAGGGGTATGATTTTCGCTTTGGGTGCGAGAGGTCCCTGGTTCAAATCCCGGACGAGCCCTTTTGAAGAGCCTTTAACAATGTGAGACAGGCGGATCTTGGGCAACTGGTTGGAGGGGCGACTGCTACCACTGGAGCGCAGGACCAGGTGGACAAGTGATTAAGGTAATGGACTGCTAATCCATTGTGCTCTGCACTAGTGGGTTCAGCATCGCACAACATGTATTAATTTCTTCCTTGGTTAAAAAACCTGTCCTTTTACCGGGACATAGGTTACCTTCAGACGAGTCCCTTGACACTTGTGGGGGTCGTAGAGCAAAACTGAGAACAGCATTGTGTTTGTGAGAGTCTCCCCTTTCCAAAGAATGGGCAAACTATTTTGTAGGTCAAACCGTTCTGAAGCTATAGACATTTGTATGAGAAGACAGATTTTAGGGATGTGTCATGTTTTGACAAACATTGCTCTCGCTCTGCCACATTTCACCAAAAATGCAGAGGTGTAACATCAGCAGTTACGGTAGGACTGAGAAGCATCCAGTGCAAAATGTGTGACATTTCTAATTTAAAACTGAGAGATTCCAATGTTTTTTAGTTTTTTTATTCACATACCGGTGCGTCAATCGGATCAAATGAAATGAGATCCAATTGATTTTGATGTCTACTTTTTAATTGTTATAATCTACATTTAGCTCTTTCTTCATTTGTTTCTTGCTGTTACAGCTAATGAAGATTGAATCTGAAAGATTCAGGAGATGAATTACAGAGTATTTGAACTGAAACCTGGTCAACTGCTTGGAAGATAGCTATGCTCACAAGTATACCACCAACACTCACGTGATCCACTGTGGCCTGGCAACATCGACCTGTCAATGCATATTCTCACCGTCATTGCTGGCGACTGCAAAACAATGTCTTGAAATAAATGGCTCGTTGGTCTAGGGGTATGATTCTCGCTTTGGGTGCGAGAGGTCCCTGGTTCAAATCCCGGACGAGCACTTTTGAAGAGCCTTTAACAATGTGAGACAGGCGGATCTTGGGCAACTGGTTGGAGGGGCGACTGCTACCACTGGAGCGCAGGACCAGGTGGACAAGTGATTAAGGTAATGGACTGCTAATCCATTGTGCTCTGCACTAGTGGGTTCAGCATCGCACAACATGTATTAATTTCTTCCTTGGTTAAAAAACCTGTCCTTTTACCGGGACATAGGTTACCTTCAGACGAGTCCCTTGACACTTGTGGGGGTCGTAGAGCAAAACTGAGAACAGCATTGTGTTTGTGAGAGTCTCCCCTTTCCAAAGAATGGGCAAACTATTTTGTAGGTCAAACCGTTCTGAAGCTATAGACATTTGTATGAGAAGACAGATTTTAGGGATGTGTCATGTTTTGACAAACATTGCTCTCGCTCTGCCACATTTCACCAAAAATGCAGAGGTGTAACATCAGCAGTTATGGTAGGACTGAGAAGCATCCAGTGCAAAATGTGTGACATTTCTAATTTAAAACTGAGAGATTCCAATGTTTTTTTGTTTTTTTATTCACATACCGGTGCGTCAATCGGATCAAATGAAATGAGATCCAATTGATTTTGATGTCTACTTTTTAATTGTTAAAATCTACATTTAGCTCTTTCTTCATTTGTTTCTTGCTGTTACAGCTAATGAAGATTGAATCTGAAAGACTCAGGAGATGAATTACAGAGTATTTGAACTGTAACCTGGTCAACTGCTTGGAAGATAGCTATGCTCACAAGTATACCACCAACACTCACGTGATCCACTGTGGCCTGGCAACATCGACCTGTCAATGCATATTCTCACCGTCATTGCTGGCGACTGCAAAACAATGTCTTGAAATAAATGGCTCGTTGGTCTAGGGGTATGATTCTCGCTTTGGGTGCGAGAGGTCCCGGGTTCAAATCCCGGACGAGCCCTTTTGAAGAGCCTTTAACAATGTGAGACAGGCGGATCTTGGGCAACTGGTTGGAGGGGCGACTGCTACCACTGGAGCGCAGGACCAGGTGGACAAGTGATTAAGGTAATGGACTGCTAATCCATTGTGCTCTGCACTAGTGGGTTCAGCATCGCACAACATGTATTAATTTCTTCCTTGGTTAAAAAACCTGTCCTTTTACCGGGACATAGGTTACCTTCAGACGAGTCCCTTGACACTTGTGGGGGTCGTAGAGCAAAACTGAGAACAGCATTGTGTTTGTGAGAGTCTCCCCTTTCCAAAGAATGGGCAAACTATTTTGTAGGTCAAACCGTTCTGAAGCTATAGACATTTGTATGAGAATACAGATTTTAGGGATGTGTCATGTTTTGACAAACATTGCTCTCGCTCTGCCACATTTCACCAAAAATGCAGAGGTGTAACATCAGCAGTTATGGTAGGACTGAGAAGCATCCAGTGCAAAATGTGTGACATTTCTAATTTAAAACTGAGAGATTCCAATGTTTTTTTGTTTTTTTATTCACATACCGGTGCGTCAATCGGATCAAATGAAATGAGATCCAATTGATTTTGATGTCTACTTTTTAATTGTTAAAATCTACATTTAGCTCTTTCTTCATTTGTTTCTTGCTGTTGCAGCTAATGAAGATTGAATCTGAAAGACTCAGGAGATGAATTACAGAGTATTTGAACTGAAACCTGGTCAACTGCTTGGAAGATAGCTATGCTCACAAGTATACCACCAACACTCACGTGATCCACTGTGGCCTGGCAACATCGACCTGTCAATGCATATTCTCACCGTCATTGCTGGCGACTGCAAAACAATGTCTTGAAATAAATGGCTCGTTGGTCTAGGGGTATGATTCTCGCTTTGGGTGCGAGAGGTCCCGGGTTCAAATCCCGGACGAGCCCTTTTGAAGAGCCTTTAACAATGTGAGACAGGCGGATCTTGGGCAACTGGTTGGAGGGGCGACTGCTACCACTGGAGCGCAGGACCAGGTGGACAAGTGATTAAGGTAATGGACTGCTAATCCATTGTGCTCTGCACTAGTGGGTTCAGCATCGCACAACATGTATTAATTTCTTCCTTGGTTAAAAAACCTGTCCTTTTACCGGGACATAGGTTACCTTCAGACGAGTCCCTTGACACTTGTGGGGGTCGTAGAGCAAAACTGAGAACAGCATTGTGTTTGTGAGAGTCTCCCCTTTCCAAAGAATGGGCAAACTATTTTGTAGGTCAAACCGTTCTGAAGCTATAGACATTTGTATGAGAATACAGATTTTAGGGATGTGTCATGTTTTGACAAACATTGCTCTCGCTCTGCCACATTTCACCAAAAATGCAGAGGTGTAACATCAGCAGTTATGGTAGGACTGAGAAGCATCCAGTGCAAAATGTGTGACATTTCTAATTTAAAACTGAGAGATTCCAATGTTTTTTTGTTTTTTTATTCACATACCGGTGCGTCAATCGGATCAAATGAAATGAGATCCAATTGATTTTGATGTCTACTTTTTAATTGTTAAAATCTACATTTAGCTCTTTCTTCATTTGTTTCTTGCTGTTGCAGCTAATGAAGATTGAATCTGAAAGACTCAGGAGATGAATTACAGAGTATTTGAACTGAAACCTGGTCAACTGCTTGGAAGATAGCTATGCTCACAAGTATACCACCAACACTCACGTGATCCACTGTGGCCTGGCAACATCGACCTGTCAATGCATATTCTCACCGTCATTGCTGGCGACTGCAAAACAATGTCTTGAAATAAATGGCTCGTTGGTCTAGGGGTATGATTCTCGCTTTGGGTGCGAGAGGTCCCGGGTTCAAATCCCGGACGAGCCCTTTTGAAGAGCCTTTAACAATGTGAGACAGGCGGATCTTGGGCAACTGGTTGGAGGGGCGACTGCTACCACTGGAGCGCAGGACCAGGTGGACAAGTGATTAAGGTAATGGACTGCTAATCCATTGTGCTCTGCACTAGTGGGTTCAGCATCGCACAACATGTATTAATTTCTTCCTTGGTTAAAAAACCTGTCCTTTTACCGGGACATAGGTTACCTTCAGACGAGTCCCTTGACACTTGTGGGGGTCGTAGAGCAAAACTGAGAACAGCATTGTGTTTGTGAGAGTCTCCCCTTTCCAAAGAATGGGCAAACTATTTTGTAGGTCAAACCGTTCTGAAGCTATAGACATTTGTATGAGAATACAGATTTTAGGGATGTGTCATGTTTTGACAAACATTGCTCTCGCTCTGCCACATTTCACCAAAAATGCAGAGGTGTAACATCAGCAGTTATGGTAGGACTGAGAAGCATCCAGTGCAAAATGTGTGACATTTCTAATTTAAAACTGAGAGATTCCAATGTTTTTTTGTTTTTTTATTCACATACCGGTGCGTCAATCGGATCAAATGAAATGAGATCCAATTGATTTTGATGTCTACTTTTTAATTGTTAAAATCTACATTTAGCTCTTTCTTCATTTGTTTCTTGCTGTTGCAGCTAATGAAGATTGAATCTGAAAGACTCAGGAGATGAATTACAGAGTATTTGAACTGAAACCTGGTCAACTGCTTGGAAGATAGCTATGCTCACAAGTATACCACCAACACTCACGTGATCCACTGTGGCCTGGCAACATCGACCTGTCAATGCATATTCTCACCGTCATTGCTGGCGACTGCAAAACAATGTCTTGAAATAAATGGCTCGTTGGTCTAGGGGTATGATTCTCGCTTTGGGTGCGAGAGGTCCCGGGTTCAAATCCCGGACGAGCCCTTTTGAAGAGCCTTTAACAATGTGAGACAGGCGGATCTTGGGCAACTGGTTGGAGGGGCGACTGCTACCACTGGAGCGCAGGACCAGGTGGACAAGTGATTAAGGTAATGGACTGCTAATCCATTGTGCTCTGCACTAGTGGGTTCAGCATCGCACAACATGTATTAATTTCTTCCTTGGTTAAAAAACCTGTCCTTTTACCGGGACATAGGTTACCTTCAGACGAGTCCCTTGACACTTGTGGGGGTCGTAGAGCAAAACTGAGAACAGCATTGTGTTTGTGAGAGTCTCCCCTTTCCAAAGAATGGGCAAACTATTTTGTAGGTCAAACCGTTCTGAAGCTATAGACATTTGTATGAGAATACAGATTTTAGGGATGTGTCATGTTTTGACAAACATTGCTCTCGCTCTGCCACATTTCACCAAAAATGCAGAGGTGTAACATCAGCAGTTATGGTAGGACTGAGAAGCATCCAGTGCAAAATGTGTGACATTTCTAATTTAAAACTGAGAGATTCCAATGTTTTTTTGTTTTTTTATTCACATACCGGTGCGTCAATCGGATCAAATGAAATGAGATCCAATTGATTTTGATGTCTACTTTTTAATTGTTAAAATCTACATTTAGCTCTTTCTTCATTTGTTTCTTGCTGTTGCAGCTAATGAAGATTGAATCTGAAAGACTCAGGAGATGAATTACAGAGTATTTGAACTGAAACCTGGTCAACTGCTTGGAAGATAGCTATGCTCACAAGTATACCACCAACACTCACGTGATCCACTGTGGCCTGGCAACATCGACCTGTCAATGCATATTCTCACCGTCATTGCTGGCGACTGCAAAACAATGTCTTGAAATAAATGGCTCGTTGGTCTAGGGGTATGATTCTCGCTTTGGGTGCGAGAGGTCCCGGGTTCAAATCCCGGACGAGCCCTTTTGAAGAGCCTTTAACAATGTGAGACAGGCGGATCTTGGGCAACTGGTTGGAGGGGCGACTGCTACCACTGGAGCGCAGGACCAGGTGGACAAGTGATTAAGGTAATGGACTGCTAATCCATTGTGCTCTGCACTAGTGGGTTCAGCATCGCACAACATGTATTAATTTCTTCCTTGGTTAAAAAACCTGTCCTTTTACCGGGACATAGGTTACCTTCAGACGAGTCCCTTGACACTTGTGGGGGTCGTAGAGCAAAACTGAGAACAGCATTGTGTTTGTGAGAGTCTCCCCTTTCCAAAGAATGGGCAAACTATTTTGTAGGTCAAACCGTTCTGAAGCTATAGACATTTGTATGAGAATACAGATTTTAGGGATGTGTCATGTTTTGACAAACATTGCTCTCGCTCTGCCACATTTCACCAAAAATGCAGAGGTGTAACATCAGCAGTTATGGTAGGACTGAGAAGCATCCAGTGCAAAATGTGTGACATTTCTAATTTAAAACTGAGAGATTCCAATGTTTTTTTGTTTTTTTATTCACATACCGGTGCGTCAATCGGATCAAATGAAATGAGATCCAATTGATTTTGATGTCTACTTTTTAATTGTTAAAATCTACATTTAGCTCTTTCTTCATTTGTTTCTTGCTGTTGCAGCTAATGAAGATTGAATCTGAAAGACTCAGGAGATGAATTACAGAGTATTTGAACTGAAACCTGGTCAACTGCTTGGAAGATAGCTATGCTCACAAGTATACCACCAACACTCACGTGATCCACTGTGGCCTGGCAACATCGACCTGTCAATGCATATTCTCACCGTCATTGCTGGCGACTGCAAAACAATGTCTTGAAATAAATGGCTCGTTGGTCTAGGGGTATGATTCTCGCTTTGGGTGCGAGAGGTCCCGGGTTCAAATCCCGGACGAGCCCTTTTGAAGAGCCTTTAACAATGTGAGACAGGCGGATCTTGGGCAACTGGTTGGAGGGGCGACTGCTACCACTGGAGCGCAGGACCAGGTGGACAAGTGATTAAGGTAATGGACTGCTAATCCATTGTGCTCTGCACTAGTGGGTTCAGCATCGCACAACATGTATTAATTTCTTCCTTGGTTAAAAAACCTGTCCTTTTACCGGGACATAGGTTACCTTCAGACGAGTCCCTTGACACTTGTGGGGGTCGTAGAGCAAAACTGAGAACAGCATTGTGTTTGTGAGAGTCTCCCCTTTCCAAAGAATGGGCAAACTATTTTGTAGGTCAAACCGTTCTGAAGCTATAGACATTTGTATGAGAAGACAGATTTTAGGGATGTGTCATGTTTTGACAAACATTGCTCTCGCTCTGCCACATTTCACCAAAAATGCAGAGGTGTAACATCAGCAGTTATGGTAGGACTGAGAAGCATCCAGTGCAAAATGTGTGACATTTCTAATTTAAAACTGAGAGATTCCAATGTTTTTTTGTTTTTTTATTCACATACCGGTGCGTCAATCGGATCAAATGAAATGAGATCCAATTGATTTTGATGTCTACTTTTTAATTGTTAAAATCTACATTTAGCTCTTTCTTCATTTGTTTCTTGCTGTTACAGCTAATGAAGATTGAATCTGAAAGACTCAGGAGATGAATTACAGAGTATTTGAACTGAAACCTGGTCAACTGCTTGGAAGATAGCTATGCTCACAAGTATACCACCAACACTCACGTGATCCACTGTGGCCTGGCAACATCGACCTGTCAATGCATATTCTCACCGTCATTGCTGGCGACTGCAAAACAATGTCTTGAAATAAATGGCTCGTTGGTCTAGGGGTATGATTCTCGCTTTGGGTGCGAGAGGTCCCGGGTTCAAATCCCGGACGAGCCCTTTTGAAGAGCCTTTAACAATGTGAGACAGGCGGATCTTGGGCAACTGGTTGGAGGGGCGACTGCTACCACTGGAGCGCAGGACCAGGTGGACAAGTGATTAAGGTAATGGACTGCTAATCCATTGTGCTCTGCACTAGTGGGTTCAGCATCGCACAACATGTATTAATTTCTTCCTTGGTTAAAAAACCTGTCCTTTTACCGGGACATAGGTTACCTTCAGACGAGTCCCTTGACACTTGTGGGGGTCGTAGAGCAAAACTGAGAACAGCATTGTGTTTGTGAGAGTCTCCCCTTTCCAAAGAATGGGCAAACTATTTTGTAGGTCAAACCGTTCTGAAGCTATAGACATTTGTATGAGAATACAGATTTTAGGGATGTGTCATGTTTTGACAAACATTGCTCTCGCTCTGCCACATTTCACCAAAAATGCAGAGGTGTAACATCAGCAGTTATGGTAGGACTGAGAAGCATCCAGTGCAAAATGTGTGACATTTCTAATTTAAAACTGAGAGATTCCAATGTTTTTTTGTTTTTTTATTCACATACCGGTGCGTCAATCGGATCAAATGAAATGAGATCCAATTGATTTTGATGTCTACTTTTTAATTGTTAAAATCTACATTTAGCTCTTTCTTCATTTGTTTCTTGCTGTTACAGCTAATGAAGATTGAATCTGAAAGACTCAGGAGATGAATTACAGAGTATTTGAACTGAAACCTGGTCAACTGCTTGGAAGATAGCTATGCTCACAAGTATACCACCAACACTCACGTGATCCACTGTGGCCTGGCAACATCGACCTGTCAATGCATATTCTCACCGTCATTGCTGGCGACTGCAAAACAATGTCTTGAAATAAATGGCTCGTTGGTCTAGGGGTATGATTCTCGCTTTGGGTGCGAGAGGTCCCGGGTTCAAATCCCGGACGAGCCCTTTTGAAGAGCCTTTAACAATGTGAGACAGGCGGATCTTGGGCAACTGGTTGGAGGGGCGACTGCTACCACTGGAGCGCAGGACCAGGTGGACAAGTGAATAAGGTAATGGACTGCTAATCCATTGTGCTCTGCACTAGTGGGTTCAGCATCGCACAACATGTATTAATTTCTTCCTTGGTTAAAAAACCTGTCCTTTTACCGGGACATAGGTTACCTTCAGACGAGTCCCTTGACACTTGTGGGGGTCGTAGAGCAAAACTGAGAACAGCATTGTGTTTGTGAGAGTCTCCCCTTTCCAAAGAATGGGCAAACTATTTTGTAGGTCAAACCGTTCTGAAGCTATAGACATTTGTATGAGAAGACAGATTTTAGGGATGTGTCATGTTTTGACAAACATTGCTCTCGCTCTGCCACATTTCACCAAAAATGCAGAGGTGTAACATCAGCAGTTATGGTAGGACTGAGAAGCATCCAGTGCAAAATGTGTGACATTTCTAATTTAAAACTGAGAGATTCCAATGTTTTTTTGTTTTTTTATTCACATACCGGTGCGTCAATCGGATCAAATGAAATGAGATCCAATTGATTTTGATGTCTACTTTTTAATTGTTATGATCTACATTTAGCTCTTTCTTCATTTGTTTCTTGCTGTTACAGCTAATGAAGATTGAATCTGAAAGATTCAGGAGATGAATTACAGAGTATTTGAACTGAAACCTGGTCAACTGCTTGGAAGATAGCTATGCTCACAAGTATACCACCAACACTCACGTGATCCACTGTGGCCTGGCAACATCGACCTGTCAATGCATATTCTCACCGTCATTGCTGGCGACTGCAAAACAATGTCTTGAAATAAATGGCTCGTTGGTCTAGGGGTATGATTCTCGCTTTGGGTGCGAGAGGTCCCTGGTTCAAATCCCGGACGAGCCCTTTTGAAGAGCCTTTAACAATGTGAGACAGGCGGATCTTGGGCAACTGGTTGGAGGGGCGACTGCTACCACTGGAGCGCAGGACCAGGTGGACAAGTGATTAAGGTAATGGACTGCTAATCCATTGTGCTCTGCACTAGTGGGTTCAGCATCGCACAACATGTATTAATTTCTTCCTTGGTTAAAAAACCTGTCCTTTTACCGGGACATAGGTTACCTTCAGACGAGTCCCTTGACACTTGTGGGGGTCGTAGAGCAAAACTGAGAACAGCATTGTGTTTGTGAGAGTCTCCCCTTTCCAAAGAATGGGCAAACTATTTTGTAGGTCAAACCGTTCTGAAGCTATAGACATTTGTATGAGAATACAGATTTTAGGGATGTGTCATGTTTTGACAAACATTGCTCTCGCTCTGCCACATTTCACCAAAAATGCAGAGGTGTAACATCAGCAGTTATGGTAGGACTGAGAAGCATCCAGTGCAAAATGTGTGACATTTCTAATTTAAAACTGAGAGATTCCAATGTTTTTTTGTTTTTTTATTCACACACCGGTGCGTCAATCGGATCAAATGAAATGAGATCCAATTGATTTTGATGTCTACTTTTTAATTGTTATAATCTACATTTAGCTCTTTCTTCATTTGTTTCTTGCTGTTACAGCTAATGAAGATTGAATCTGAAAGATTCAGGAGATGAATTACAGAGTATTTGAACTGAAACCTGGTCAACTGCTTGGAAGATAGCTATGCTCACAAGTATACCACCAACACTCACGTGATCCACTGTGGCCTGGCAACATCGACCTGTCAATGAATATTCTCACCGTCATTGCTGGCGACTGCAAAACAATGTCTTGAAATAAATGGCTCGTTGGTCTAGGGCTATGATTCTCGCTTTGGGTGCGAGAGGTCCCGGGTTCAAATCCCGGACGAGCCCTTTTGAAGAGCCTTTAACAATGTGAGACAGGCGGATCTTGGGCAACTGGTTGGAGGGGCGACTGCTACCACTGGAGCGCAGGACCAGGTGGACAAGTGATTAAGGCAATGGACTGCTAATCCATTGTGCTCTGCACTAGTGGGTTCAGCATCGCACAACATGTATTAATTTCTTCCTTGGTTAAAAAACCTGTCCTTTTACCGGGACATAGGTTACCTTCAGACGAGTCCCTTGACACTTGTGGGGGTCGTAGAGCAAAACTGAGAACAGCATTGTGTTTGTGAGAGTCTCCCCTTTCCAAAGAATGGGCAAACTATTTTGTAGGTCAAACCGTTCTGAAGCTATAGACATTTGTATGAGAAGACAGATTTTAGGGATGTGTCATGTTTTGACAAACATTGCTCTCGCTCTGCCACATTTCACCAAAAATGCAGAGGTGTAACATCAGCAGTTATGGTAGGACTGAGAAGCATCCAGTGCAAAATGTGTGACATTTCTAATTTAAAACTGAGAGATTCCAATGTTTTTTTGTTTTTTTATTCACATACCGGTGCGTCAATCGGATCAAATGAAATGAGATCCAATTGATTTTGATGTCTACTTTTTAATTGTTATGATCTACATTTAGCTCTTTCTTCATTTGTTTCTTGCTGTTACAGCTAATGAAGATTGAATCTGAAAGATTCAGGAGATGAATTACAGAGTATTTGAACTGAAACCTGGTCAACTGCTTGGAAGATAGCTATGCTCACAAGTATACCACCAACACTCACGTGATCCACTGTGGCCTGGCAACATCGACCTGTCAATGCATATTCTCACCGTCATTGCTGGCGACTGCAAAACAATGTCTTGAAATAAATGGCTCGTTGGTCTAGGGGTATGATTCTCGCTTTGGGTGCGAGAGGTCCCTGGTTCAAATCCCGGACGAGCACTTTTGAAGAGCCTTTAACAATGTGAGACAGGCGGATCTTGGGCAACTGGTTGGAGGGGCGACTGCTACCACTGGAGCGCAGGACCAGGTGGACAAGTGATTAAGGTAATGGACTGCTAATCCATTGTGCTCTGCACTAGTGGGTTCAGCATCGCACAACATGTATTAATTTCTTCCTTGGTTAAAAAACCTGTCCTTTTACCGGGACATAGGTTACCTTCAGACGAGTCCCTTGACACTTGTGGGGGTCGTAGAGCAAAACTGAGAACAGCATTGTGTTTGTGAGAGTCTCCCCTTTCCAAAGAATGGGCAAACTATTTTGTAGGTCAAACCGTTCTGAAGCTATAGACATTTGTATGAGAAGACAGATTTTAGGGATGTGTCATGTTTTGACAAACATTGCTCTCGCTCTGCCACATTTCACCAAAAATGCAGAGGTGTAACATCAGCAGTTATGGTAGGACTGAGAAGCATCCAGTGCAAAATGTGTGACATTTCTAATTTAAAACTGAGAGATTCCAATGTTTTTTTGTTTTTTTATTCACATACCGGTGCGTCAATCGGATCAAATGAAATGAGATCCAATTGATTTTGATGTCTACTTTTTAATTGTTAAAATCTACATTTAGCTCTTTCTTCATTTGTTTCTTGCTGTTACAGCTAATGAAGATTGAATCTGAAAGACTCAGGAGATGAATTACAGAGTATTTGAACTGTAACCTGGTCAACTGCTTGGAAGATAGCTATGCTCACAAGTATACCACCAACACTCACGTGATCCACTGTGGCCTGGCAACATCGACCTGTCAATGCATATTCTCACCGTCATTGCTGGCGACTGCAAAACAATGTCTTGAAATAAATGGCTCGTTGGTCTAGGGGTATGATTCTCGCTTTGGGTGCGAGAGGTCCCGGGTTCAAATCCCGGACGAGCCCTTTTGAAGAGCCTTTAACAATGTGAGACAGGCGGATCTTGGGCAACTGGTTGGAGGGGCGACTGCTACCACTGGAGCGCAGGACCAGGTGGACAAGTGATTAAGGTAATGGACTGCTAATCCATTGTGCTCTGCACTAGTGGGTTCAGCATCGCACAACATGTATTAATTTCTTCCTTGGTTAAAAAACCTGTCCTTTTACCGGGACATAGGTTACCTTCAGACGAGTCCCTTGACACTTGTGGGGGTCGTAGAGCAAAACTGAGAACAGCATTGTGTTTGTGAGAGTCTCCCCTTTCCAAAGAATGGGCAAACTATTTTGTAGGTCAAACCGTTCTGAAGCTATAGACATTTGTATGAGAATACAGATTTTAGGGATGTGTCATGTTTTGACAAACATTGCTCTCGCTCTGCCACATTTCACCAAAAATGCAGAGGTGTAACATCAGCAGTTATGGTAGGACTGAGAAGCATCCAGTGCAAAATGTGTGACATTTCTAATTTAAAACTGAGAGATTCCAATGTTTTTTTGTTTTTTTATTCACATACCGGTGCGTCAATCGGATCAAATGAAATGAGATCCAATTGATTTTGATGTCTACTTTTTAATTGTTAAAATCTACATTTAGCTCTTTCTTCATTTGTTTCTTGCTGTTACAGCTAATGAAGATTGAATCTGAAAGACTCAGGAGATGAATTACAGAGTATTTGAACTGAAACCTGGTCAACTGCTTGGAAGATAGCTATGCTCACAAGTATACCACCAACACTCACGTGATCCACTGTGGCCTGGCAACATCGACCTGTCAATGCATATTCTCACCGTCATTGCTGGCGACTGCAAAACAATGTCTTGAAATAAATGGCTCGTTGGTCTAGGGGTATGATTCTCGCTTTGGGTGCGAGAGGTCCCGGGTTCAAATCCCGGACGAGCCCTTTTGAAGAGCCTTTAACAATGTGAGACAGGCGGATCTTGGGCAACTGGTTGGAGGGGCGACTGCTACCACTGGAGCGCAGGACCAGGTGGACAAGTGAATAAGGTAATGGACTGCTAATCCATTGTGCTCTGCACTAGTGTGTTCAGCATCGCACAACATGTATTAATTTCTTCCTTGGTTAAAAAACCTGTCCTTTTACCGGGACATAGGTTACCTTCAGACGAGTCCCTTGACACTTGTGGGGGTCGTAGAGCAAAACTGAGAACAGCATTGTGTTTGTGAGAGTCTCCCCTTTCCAAAGAATGGGCAAACTATTTTGTAGGTCAAACCGTTCTGAAGCTATAGACATTTGTATGAGAAGACAGATTTTAGGGATGTGTCATGTTTTGACAAACATTGCTCTCGCTCTGCCACATTTCACCAAAAATGCAGAGGTGTAACATCAGCAGTTATGGTAGGACTGAGAAGCATCCAGTGCAAAATGTGTGACATTTCTAATTTAAAACTGAGAGATTCCAATGTTTTTTTGTTTTTTTATTCACATACCGGTGCGTCAATCGGATCAAATGAAATGAGATCCAATTGATTTTGATGTCTACTTTTTAATTGTTATGATCTACATTTAGCTCTTTCTTCATTTGTTTCTTGCTGTTACAGCTAATGAAGATTGAATCTGAAAGATTCAGGAGATGAATTACAGAGTATTTGAACTGAAACCTGGTCAACTGCTTGGAAGATAGCTATGCTCACAAGTATACCACCAACACTCACGTGATCCACTGTGGCCTGGCAACATCGACCTGTCAATGCATATTCTCACCGTCATTGCTGGCGACTGCAAAACAATGTCTTGAAATAAATGGCTCGTTGGTCTAGGGGTATGATTCTCGCTTTGGGTGCGAGAGGTCCCTGGTTCAAATCCCGGACGAGCCCTTTTGAAGAGCCTTTAACAATGTGAGACAGGCGGATCTTGGGCAACTGGTTGGAGGGGCGACTGCTACCACTGGAGCGCAGGACCAGGTGGACAAGTGATTAAGGTAATGGACTGCTAATCCATTGTGCTCTGCACTAGTGGGTTCAGCATCGCACAACATGTATTAATTTCTTCCTTGGTTAAAAAACCTGTCCTTTTACCGGGACATAGGTTACCTTCAGACGAGTCCCTTGACACTTGTGGGGGTCGTAGAGCAAAACTGAGAACAGCATTGTGTTTGTGAGAGTCTCCCCTTTCCAAAGAATGGGCAAACTATTTTGTAGGTCAAACCGTTCTGAAGCTATAGACATTTGTATGAGAATACAGATTTTAGGGATGTGTCATGTTTTGACAAACATTGCTCTCGCTCTGCCACATTTCACCAAAAATGCAGAGGTGTAACATCAGCAGTTATGGTAGGACTGAGAAGCATCCAGTGCAAAATGTGTGACATTTCTAATTTAAAACTGAGAGATTCCAATGTTTTTTTGTTTTTTTATTCACATACCGGTGCGTCAATCGGATCAAATGAAATGAGATCCAATTGATTTTGATGTCTACTTTTTAATTGTTATAATCTACATTTAGCTCTTTCTTCATTTGTTTCTTGCTGTTACAGCTAATGAAGATTGAATCTGAAAGATTCAGGAGATGAATTACAGAGTATTTGAACTGAAACCTGGTCAACTGCTTGGAAGATAGCTATGCTCACAAGTATACCACCAACACTCACGTGATCCACTGTGGCCTGGCAACATCGACCTGTCAATGAATATTCTCACCGTCATTGCTGGCGACTGCAAAACAATGTCTTGAAATAAATGGCTCGTTGGTCTAGGGGTATGATTCTCGCTTTGGGTGCGAGAGGTCCCGGGTTCAAATCCCGGACGAGCCCTTTTGAAGAGCCTTTAACAATGTGAGACAGGCGGATCTTGGGCAACTGGTTGGAGGGGCGACTGCTACCACTGGAGCGCAGGACCAGGTGGACAAGTGATTAAGGCAATGGACTGCTAATCCATTGTGCTCTGCACTAGTGGGTTCAGCATCGCACAACATGTATTAATTTCTTCCTTGGTTAAAAAACCTGTCCTTTTACCGGGACATAGGTTACCTTCAGACGAGTCCCTTGACACTTGTGGGGGTCGTAGAGCAAAACTGAGAACAGCATTGTGTTTGTGAGAGTCTCCCCTTTCCAAAGAATGGGCAAACTATTTTGTAGGTCAAACCGTTCTGAAGCTATAGACATTTGTATGAGAAGACAGATTTTAGGGATGTGTCATGTTTTGACAAACATTGCTCTCGCTCTGCCACATTTCACCAAAAATGCAGAGGTGTAACATCAGCAGTTATGGTAGGACTGAGAAGCATCCAGTGCAAAATGTGTGACATTTCTAATTTAAAACTGAGAGATTCCAATGTTTTTTTGTTTTTTTATTCACATACCGGTGCGTCAATCGGATCAAATGAAATGAGATCCAATTGATTTTGATGTCTACTTTTTAATTGTTATGATCTACATTTAGCTCTTTCTTCATTTGTTTCTTGCTGTTACAGCTAATGAAGATTGAATCTGAAAGATTCAGGAGATGAATTACAGAGTATTTGAACTGAAACCTGGTCAACTGCTTGGAAGATAGCTATGCTCACAAGTATACCACCAACACTCACGTGATCCACTGTGGCCTGGCAACATCGACCTGTCAATGCATATTCTCACCGTCATTGCTGGCGACTGCAAAACAATGTCTTGAAATAAATGGCTCGTTGGTCTAGGGGTATGATTCTCGCTTTGGGTGCGAGAGGTCCCTGGTTCAAATCCCGGACGAGCACTTTTGAAGAGCCTTTAACAATGTGAGACAGGCGGATCTTGGGCAACTGGTTGGAGGGGCGACTGCTACCACTGGAGCGCAGGACCAGGTGGACAAGTGATTAAGGTAATGGACTGCTAATCCATTGTGCTCTGCACTAGTGGGTTCAGCATCGCACAACATGTATTAATTTCTTCCTTGGTTAAAAAACCTGTCCTTTTACCGGGACATAGGTTACCTTCAGACGAGTCCCTTGACACTTGTGGGGGTCGTAGAGCAAAACTGAGAACAGCATTGTGTTTGTGAGAGTCTCCCCTTTCCAAAGAATGGGCAAACTATTTTGTAGGTCAAACCGTTCTGAAGCTATAGACATTTGTATGAGAAGACAGATTTTAGGGATGTGTCATGTTTTGACAAACATTGCTCTCGCTCTGCCACATTTCACCAAAAATGCAGAGGTGTAACATCAGCAGTTATGGTAGGACTGAGAAGCATCCAGTGCAAAATGTGTGACATTTCTAATTTAAAACTGAGAGATTCCAATGTTTTTTTGTTTTTTTATTCACATACCGGTGCGTCAATCGGATCAAATGAAATGAGATCCAATTGATTTTGATGTCTACTTTTTAATTGTTAAAATCTACATTTAGCTCTTTCTTCATTTGTTTCTTGCTGTTACAGCTAATGAAGATTGAATCTGAAAGACTCAGGAGATGAATTACAGAGTATTTGAACTGTAACCTGGTCAACTGCTTGGAAGATAGCTATGCTCACAAGTATACCACCAACACTCACGTGATCCACTGTGGCCTGGCAACATCGACCTGTCAATGCATATTCTCACCGTCATTGCTGGCGACTGCAAAACAATGTCTTGAAATAAATGGCTCGTTGGTCTAGGGGTATGATTCTCGCTTTGGGTGCGAGAGGTCCCGGGTTCAAATCCCGGACGAGCCCTTTTGAAGAGCCTTTAACAATGTGAGACAGGCGGATCTTGGGCAACTGGTTGGAGGGGCGACTGCTACCACTGGAGCGCAGGACCAGGTGGACAAGTGATTAAGGTAATGGACTGCTAATCCATTGTGCTCTGCACTAGTGGGTTCAGCATCGCACAACATGTATTAATTTCTTCCTTGGTTAAAAAACCTGTCCTTTTACCGGGACATAGGTTACCTTCAGACGAGTCCCTTGACACTTGTGGGGGTCGTAGAGCAAGACTGAGAACAGCATTGTGTTTGTGAGAGTCTCCCCTTTCCAAAGAATGGGCAAACTATTTTGTAGGTCAAACCGTTCTGAAGCTATAGACATTTGTATGAGAATACAGATTTTAGGGATGTGTCATGTTTTGACGAACATTGCTCTCGCTCTGCCACATTTCACCAAAAATGCAGAGGTGTAACATCAGCAGTTATGGTAGGACTGAGAAGCATCCAGTGCAAAATGTGTGACATTTCTAATTTAAAACTGAGAGATTCCAATGTTTTTTTGTTTTTTTATTCACATACCGGTGCGTCAATCGGATCAAATGAAATGAGATCCAATTGATTTTGATGTCTACTTTTTAATTGTTAAAATCTACATTTAGCTCTTTCTTCATTTGTTTCTTGCTGTTACAGCTAATGAAGATTGAATCTGAAAGACTCAGGAGATGAATTACAGAGTATTTGAACTGTAACCTGGTCAACTGCTTGGAAGATAGCTATGCTCACAAGTATACCACCAACACTCACGTGATCCACTGTGGCCTGGCAACATCGACCTGTCAATGCATATTCTCACCGTCATTGCTGGCGACTGCAAAACAATGTCTTGAAATAAATGGCTCGTTGGTCTAGGGGTATGATTCTCGCTTTGGGTGCGAGAGGTCCCGGGTTCAAATCCCGGACGAGCCCTTTTGAAGAGCCTTTAACAATGTGAGACAGGCGGATCTTGGGCAACTGGTTGGAGGGGCGACTGCTACCACTGGAGCGCAGGACCAGGTGGACAAGTGATTAAGGTAATGGACTGCTAATCCATTGTGCTCTGCACTAGTGGGTTCAGCATCGCACAACATGTATTAATTTCTTCCTTGGTTAAAAAACCTGTCCTTTTACCGGGACATAGGTTACCTTCAGACGAGTCCCTTGACACTTGTGGGGGTCGTAGAGCAAGACTGAGAACAGCATTGTGTTTGTGAGAGTCTCCCCTTTCCAAAGAATGGGCAAACTATTTTGTAGGTCAAACCGTTCTGAAGCTATAGACATTTGTATGAGAATACAGATTTTAGGGATGTGTCATGTTTTGACGAACATTGCTCTCGCTCTGCCACATTTCACCAAAAATGCAGAGGTGTAACATCAGCAGTTATGGTAGGACTGAGAAGCATCCAGTGCAAAATGTGTGACATTTCTAATTTAAAACTGAGAGATTCCAATGTTTTTTTGTTTTTTTATTCACATACCGGTGCGTCAATCGGATCAAATGAAATGAGATCCAATTGATTTTGATGTCTACTTTTTAATTGTTAAAATCTACATTTAGCTCTTTCTTCATTTGTTTCTTGCTGTTGCAGCTAATGAAGATTGAATCTGAAAGACTCAGGAGATGAATTACAGAGTATTTGAACTGAAACCTGGTCAACTGCTTGGAAGATAGCTATGCTCACAAGTATACCACCAACACTCACGTGATCCACTGTGGCCTGGCAACATCGACCTGTCAATGCATATTCTCACCGTCATTGCTGGCGACTGCAAAACAATGTCTTGAAATAAATGGCTCGTTGGTCTAGGGGTATGATTCTCGCTTTGGGTGCGAGAGGTCCCGGGTTCAAATCCCGGACGAACCCTTTTGAAGAGCCTTTAACAATGTGAGACAGGCGGATCTTGGGCAACTGGTTGGAGGGGCGACTGCTACCACTGGAGCGCAGGACCAGGTGGACAAGTGATTAAGGTAATGGACTGCTAATCCATTGTGCTCTGCACTAGTGGGTTCAGCATCGCACAACATGTATTAATTTCTTCCTTGGTTAAAAAACCTGTCCTTTTACCGGGACATAGGTTACCTTCAGACGAGTCCCTTGACACTTGTGGGGGTCGTAGAGCAAAACTGAGAACAGCATTGTGTTTGTGAGAGTCTCCCCTTTCCAAAGAATGGGCAAACTATTTTGTAGGTCAAACCGTTCTGAAGCTATAGACATTTGTATGAGAAGACAGATTTTAGGGATGTGTCATGTTTTGACAAACATTGCTCTCGCTCTGCCACATTTCACCAAAAATGCAGAGGTGTAACATCAGCAGTTATGGTAGGACTGAGAAGCATCCAGTGCAAAATGTGTGACATTTCTAATTTAAAACTGAGAGATTCCAATGTTTTTTTGTTTTTTTATTCACATACCGGTGCGTCAATCGGATCAAATGAAATGAGATCCAATTGATTTTGATGTCTACTTTTTAATTGTTAAAATCTACATTTAGCTCTTTCTTCATTTGTTTCTTGCTGTTACAGCTAATGAAGATTGAATCTGAAAGACTCAGGAGATGAATTACAGAGTATTTGAACTGAAACCTGGTCAACTGCTTGGAAGATAGCTATGCTCACAAGTATACCACCAACACTCACGTGATCCACTGTGGCCTGGCAACATCGACCTGTCAATGCATATTCTCACCGTCATTGCTGGCGACTGCAAAACAATGTCTTGAAATAAATGGCTCGTTGGTCTAGGGGTATGATTCTCGCTTTGGGTGCGAGAGGTCCCGGGTTCAAATCCCGGACGAGCCCTTTTGAAGAGCCTTTAACAATGTGAGACAGGCGGATCTTGGGCAACTGGTTGGAGGGGCGACTGCTACCACTGGAGCGCAGGACCAGGTGGACAAGTGATTAAGGTAATGGACTGCTAATCCATTGTGCTCTGCACTAGTGGGTTCAGCATCGCACAACATGTATTAATTTCTTCCTTGGTTAAAAAACCTGTCCTTTTACCGGGACATAGGTTACCTTCAGACGAGTCCCTTGACACTTGTGGGGGTCGTAGAGCAAAACTGAGAACAGCATTGTGTTTGTGAGAGTCTCCCCTTTCCAAAGAATGGGCAAACTATTTTGTAGGTCAAACCGTTCTGAAGCTATAGACATTTGTATGAGAATACAGATTTTAGGGATGTGTCATGTTTTGACAAACATTGCTCTCGCTCTGCCACATTTCACCAAAAATGCAGAGGTGTAACATCAGCAGTTATGGTAGGACTGAGAAGCATCCAGTGCAAAATGTGTGACATTTCTAATTTAAAACTGAGAGATTCCAATGTTTTTTTGTTTTTTTATTCACATACCGGTGCGTCAATCGGATCAAATGAAATGAGATCCAATTGATTTTGATGTCTACTTTTTAATTGTTAAAATCTACATTTAGCTCTTTCTTCATTTGTTTCTTGCTGTTACAGCTAATGAAGATTGAATCTGAAAGACTCAGGAGATGAATTACAGAGTATTTGAACTGAAACCTGGTCAACTGCTTGGAAGATAGCTATGCTCACAAGTATACCACCAACACTCACGTGATCCACTGTGGCCTGGCAACATCGACCTGTCAATGCATATTCTCACCGTCATTGCTGGCGACTGCAAAACAATGTCTTGAAATAAATGGCTCGTTGGTCTAGGGGTATGATTCTCGCTTTGGGTGCGAGAGGTCCCGGGTTCAAATCCCGGACGAGCCCTTTTGAAGAGCCTTTAACAATGTGAGACAGGCGGATCTTGGGCAACTGGTTGGAGGGGCGACTGCTACCACTGGAGCGCAGGACCAGGTGGACAAGTGAATAAGGTAATGGACTGCTAATCCATTGTGCTCTGCACTAGTGGGTTCAGCATCGCACAACATGTATTAATTTCTTCCTTGGTTAAAAAACCTGTCCTTTTACCGGGACATAGGTTACCTTCAGACGAGTCCCTTGACACTTGTGGGGGTCGTAGAGCAAAACTGAGAACAGCATTGTGTTTGTGAGAGTCTCCCCTTTCCAAAGAATGGGCAAACTATTTTGTAGGTCAAACCGTTCTGAAGCTATAGACATTTGTATGAGAATACAGATTTTAGGGATGTGTCATGTTTTGACAAACATTGCTCTCGCTCTGCCACATTTCACCAAAAATGCAGAGGTGTAACATCAGCAGTTATGGTAGGACTGAGAAGCATCCAGTGCAAAATGTGTGACATTTCTAATTTAAAACTGAGAGATTCCAATGTTTTTTGGTTTTTTTATTCACATACCGGTGCGTCAATCGGATCAAATGAAATGAGATCCAATTGATTTTGATGTCTACTTTTTAATTGTTAAAATCTACATTTAGCTCTTTCTTCATTTGTTTCTTGCTGTTACAGCTAATGAAGATTGAATCTGAAAGACTCAGGAGATGAATTACAGAGTATTTGAACTGAAACCTGGTCAACTGCTTGGAAGATAGCTATGCTCACAAGTATACCACCAACACTCACGTGATCCACTGTGGCCTGGCAACATCGACCTGTCAATGCATATTCTCACCGTCATTGCTGGCGACTGCAAAACAATGTCTTGAAATAAATGGCTCGTTGGTCTAGGGGTATGATTCTCGCTTTGGGTGCGAGAGGTCCCGGGTTCTAATCCCGGACGAGCCCTTTTGAAGAGCCTTTAACAATGTGAGACAGGCGGATCTTGGGCAACTGGTTGGAGGGGCGACTGCTACCACTGGAGCGCAGGACCAGGTGGACAAGTGATTAAGGTAATGGACTGCTAATCCATTGTGCTCTGCACTAGTGGGTTCAGCATCGCACAACATGTATTAATTTCTTCCTTGGTTAAAAAACCTGTCCTTTTACCGGGACATAGGTTACCTTCAGACGAGTCCCTTGACACTTGTGGGGGTCGTAGAGCAAAACTGAGAACAGCATTGTGTTTGTGAGAGTCTCCCCTTTCCAAAGAATGGGCAAACTATTTTGTAGGTCAAACCGTTCTGAAGCTATAGACATTTGTATGAGAATACAGATTTTAGGGATGTGTCATGTTTTGACAAACATTGCTCTCGCTCTGCCACATTTCACCAAAAATGCAGAGGTGTAACATCAGCAGTTATGGTAGGACTGAGAAGCATGCAGTGCAAAATGTGTGACATTTCTAATTTAAAACTGAGAGATTCCAATGTTTTTTTGTTTTTTTATTCACATACCGGTGCGTCAATCGGATCAAATGAAATGAGATCCAATTGATTTTGATGTCTACTTTTTAATTGTTAAAATCTACATTTAGCTCTTTCTTCATTTGTTTCTTGCTGTTGCAGCTAATGAAGATTGAATCTGAAAGACTCAGGAGATGAATTACAGAGTATTTGAACTGAAACCTGGTCAACTGCTTGGAAGATAGCTATGCTCACAAGTATACCACCAACACTCACGTGATCCACTGTGGCCTGGCAACATCGACCTGTCAATGCATATTCTCACCGTCATTGCTGGCGACTGCAAAACAATGTCTTGAAATAAATGGCTCGTTGGTCTAGGGGTATGATTCTCGCTTTGGGTGCGAGAGGTCCCGGGTTCTAATCCCGGACGAGCCCTTTTGAAGAGCCTTTAACAATGTGAGACAGGCGGATCTTGGGCAACTGGTTGGAGGGGCGACTGCTACCACTGGAGCGCAGGACCAGGTGGACAAGTGATTAAGGTAATGGACTGCTAATCCATTGTGCTCCGCACTAGTGGGTTCAGCATCGCACAACATGTATTAATTTCTTCCTTGGTTAAAAAACCTGTCCTTTTACCGGGACATAGGTTACCTTCAGACGAGTCCCTTGACACTTGTGGGGGTCGTAGAGCAAAACTGAGAACAGCATTGTGTTTGTGAGAGTCTCCCCTTTCCAAAGAATGGGCAAACTATTTTGTAGGTCAAACCGTTCTGAAGCTATAGACATTTGTATGAGAATACAGATTTTAGGGATGTGTCATGTTTTGACAAACATTGCTCTCGCTCTGCCACATTTCACCAAAAATGCAGAGGTGTAACATCAGCAGTTATGGTAGGACTGAGAAGCATCCAGTGCAAAATGTGTGACATTTCTAATTTAAAACTGAGAGATTCCAATGTTTTTTTGTTTTTTTATTCACATACCGGTGCGTCAATCGGATCAAATGAAATGAGATCCAATTGATTTTGATGTCTACTTTTTAATTGTTAAAATCTACATTTAGCTCTTTCTTCATTTGTTTCTTGCTGTTGCAGCTAATGAAGATTGAATCTGAAAGACTCAGGAGATGAATTACAGAGTATTTGAACTGAAACCTGGTCAACTGCTTGGAAGATAGCTATGCTCACAAGTATACCACCAACACTCACGTGATCCACTGTGGCCTGGCAACATCGACCTGTCAATGCATATTCTCACCGTCATTGCTGGCGACTGCAAAACAATGTCTTGAAATAAATGGCTCGTTGGTCTAGGGGTATGATTCTCGCTTTGGGTGCGAGAGGTCCCGGGTTCAAATCCCGGACGAGCCCTTTTGAAGAGCCTTTAACAATGTGAGACAGGCGGATCTTGGGCAACTGGTTGGAGGGGCGACTGCTACCACTGGAGCGCAGGACCAGGTGGACAAGTGATTAAGGTAATGGACTGCTAATCCATTGTGCTCTGCACTAGTGGGTTCAGCATCGCACAACATGTATTAATTTCTTCCTTGGTTAAAAAACCTGTCCTTTTACCGGGACATAGGTTACCTTCAGACGAGTCCCTTGACACTTGTGGGGGTCGTAGAGCAAAACTGAGAACAGCATTGTGTTTGTGAGAGTCTCCCCTTTCCAAAGAATGGGCAAACTATTTTGTAGGTCAAACCGTTCTGAAGCTATAGACATTTGTATGAGAATACAGATTTTAGGGATGTGTCATGTTTTGACAAACATTGCTCTCGCTCTGCCACATTTCACCAAAAATGCAGAGGTGTAACATCAGCAGTTATGGTAGGACTGAGAAGCATCCAGTGCAAAATGTGTGACATTTCTAATTTAAAACTGAGAGATTCCAATGTTTTTTTGTTTTTTTATTCACATACCGGTGCGTCAATCGGATCAAATGAAATGAGATCCAATTGATTTTGATGTCTACTTTTTAATTGTTAAAATCTACATTTAGCTCTTTCTTCATTTGTTTCTTGCTGTTACAGCTAATGAAGATTGAATCTGAAAGACTCAGGAGATGAATTACAGAGTATTTGAACTGTAACCTGGTCAACTGCTTGGAAGATAGCTATGCTCACAAGTATACCACCAACACTCACGTGATCCACTGTGGCCTGGCAACATCGACCTGTCAATGCATATTCTCACCGTCATTGCTGGCGACTGCAAAACAATGTCTTGAAATAAATGGCTCGTTGGTCTAGGGGTATGATTCTCGCTTTGGGTGCGAGAGGTCCCGGGTTCAAATCCCGGACGAGCCCTTTTGAAGAGCCTTTAACAATGTGAGACAGGCGGATCTTGGGCAACTGGTTGGAGGGGCGACTGCTACCACTGGAGCGCAGGACCAGGTGGACAAGTGATTAAGGTAATGGACTGCTAATCCATTGTGCTCTGCACTAGTGGGTTCAGCATCGCACAACATGTATTAATTTCTTCCTTGGTTAAAAAACCTGTCCTTTTACCGGGACATAGGTTACCTTCAGACGAGTCCCTTGACACTTGTGGGGGTCGTAGAGCAAAACTGAGAACAGCATTGTGTTTGTGAGAGTCTCCCCTTTCCAAAGAATGGGCAAACTATTTTGTAGGTCAAACCGTTCTGAAGCTATAGACATTTGTATGAGAATACAGATTTTAGGGATGTGTCATGTTTTGACAAACATTGCTCTCGCTCTGCCACATTTCACCAAAAATGCAGAGGTGTAACATCAGCAGTTATGGTAGGACTGAGAAGCATCCAGTGCAAAATGTGTGACATTTCTAATTTAAAACTGAGAGATTCCAATGTTTTTTTGTTTTTTTATTCACATACCGGTGCGTCAATCGGATCAAATGAAATGAGATCCAATTGATTTTGATGTCTACTTTTTAATTGTTAAAATCTACATTTAGCTCTTTCTTCATTTGTTTCTTGCTGTTGCAGCTAATGAAGATTGAATCTGAAAGACTCAGGAGATGAATTACAGAGTATTTGAACTGAAACCTGGTCAACTGCTTGGAAGATAGCTATGCTCACAAGTATACCACCAACACTCACGTGATCCACTGTGGCCTGGCAACATCGACCTGTCAATGCATATTCTCACCGTCATTGCTGGCGACTGCAAAACAAGGTCTTGAAATAAATGGCTCGTTGGTCTAGGGGTATGATTCTCACTTTGGGTGCGAGAGGTCCCGGGTTCAAATCCCGGACGAGCCCTTTTGAAGAGCCTTTAACAATGTGAGACAGGCGGATCTTGGGCAACTGGTTGGAGGGGCGACTGCTACCACTGGAGCGCAGGACCAGGTGGACAAGTGATTAAGGTAATGGACTGCTAATCCATTGTGCTCTGCACTAGTGGGTTCAGCATCGCACAACATGTATTAATTTCTTCCTTGGTTAAAAAACCTGTCCTTTTACCGGGACATAGGTTACCTTCAGACGAGTCCCTTGACACTTGTGGGGGTCGTAGAGCAAAACTGAGAACAGCATTGTGTTTGTGAGAGTCTCCCCTTTCCAAAGAATGGGCAAACTATTTTGTAGGTCAAACCGTTCTGAAGCTATAGACATTTGTATGAGAAGACAGATTTTAGGGATGTGTCATGTTTTGACAAACATTGCTCTCGCTCTGCCACATTTCACCAAAAATGCAGAGGTGTAACATCAGCAGTTATGGTAGGACTGAGAAGCATCCAGTGCAAAATGTGTGACATTTCTAATTTAAAACTGAGAGATTCCAATGTTTTTTTGTTTTTTTATTCACATACCGGTGCGTCAATCGGATCAAATGAAATGAGATCCAATTGATTTTGATGTCTACTTTTTAATTGTTAAAATCTACATTTAGCTCTTTCTTCATTTGTTTCTTGCTGTTACAGCTAATGAAGATTTAATCTGAAAGACTCAGGAGATGAATTACAGAGTATTTGAACTGTAACCTGGTCAACTGCTTGGAAGATAGCTATGCTCACAAGTATACCACCAACACTCACGTGATCCACTGTGGCCTGGCAACATCGACCTGTCAATGCATATTCTCACCGTCATTGCTGGCGACTGCAAAACAATGTCTTGAAATAAATGGCTCGTTGGTCTAGGGGTATGATTCTCGCTTTGGGTGCGAGAGGTCCCGGGTTCAAATCCCGGACGAGCCCTTTTGAAGAGCCTTTAACAATGTGAGACAGGCGGATCTTGGGCAACTGGTTGGAGGGGCGACTGCTACCACTGGAGCGCAGGACCAGGTGGACAAGTGATTAAGGTAATGGACTGCTAATCCATTGTGCTCTGCACTAGTGGGTTCAGCATCGCACAACATGTATTAATTTCTTCCTTGGTTAAAAAACCTGTCCTTTTACCGGGACATAGGTTACCTTCAGACGAGTCCCTTGACACTTGTGGGGGTCGTAGAGCAAAACTGAGAACAGCATTGTGTTTGTGAGAGTCTCCCCTTTCCAAAGAATGGGCAAACTATTTTGTAGGTCAAACCGTTCTGAAGCTATAGACATTTGTATGAGAATACAGATTTTAGGGATGTGTCATGTTTTGACAAACATTGCTCTCGCTCTGCCACATTTCACCAAAAATGCAGAGGTGTAACATCAGCAGTTATGGTAGGACTGAGAAGCATCCAGTGCAAAATGTGTGACATTTCTAATTTAAAACTGAGAGATTCCAATGTTTTTTTGTTTTTTTATTCACATACCGGTGCGTCAATCGGATCAAATGAAATGAGATCCAATTGATTTTGATGTCTACTTTTTAATTGTTAAAATCTACATTTAGCTCTTTCTTCATTTGTTTCTTGCTGTTACAGCTAATGAAGATTGAATCTGAAAGACTCAGGAGATGAATTACAGAGTATTTGAACTGAAACCTGGTCAACTGCTTGGAAGATAGCTATGCTCACAAGTATACCACCAACACTCACGTGATCCACTGTGGCCTGGCAACATCGACCTGTCAATGCATATTCTCACCGCCATTGCTGGCGACTGCAAAACAAGGTCTTGAAATAAATGGCTCGTTGGTCTAGGGGTATGATTCTCGCTTTGGGTGCGAGAGGTCCCGGGTTCAAATCCCGGACGAGCCCTTTTGAAGAGCCTTTAACAATGTGAGACAGGCGGATCTTGGGCAACTGGTTGGAGGGGCGACTGCTACCACTGGAGCGCAGGACCAGGTGGACAAGTGATTAAGGTAATGGACTGCTAATCCATTGTGCTCTGCACTAGTGGGTTCAGCATCGCACAACATGTATTAATTTCTTCCTTGGTTAAAAAACCTGTCCTTTTACCGGGACATAGGTTACCTTCAGACGAGTCCCTTGACACTTGTGGGGGTCGTAGAGCAAAACTGAGAACAGCATTGTGTTTGTGAGAGTCTCCTCTTTCCAAAGAATGGGCAAACTATTTTGTAGGTCAAACCGTTCTGAAGCTATAGACATTTGTATGAGAAGACAGATTTTAGGGATGTGTCATGTTTTGACAAACATTGCTCTCGCTCTGCCACATTTCACCAAAAATGCAGAGGTGTAACATCAGCAGTTATGGTAGGACTGAGAAGCATCCAGTGCAAAATGTGTGACATTTCTAATTTAAAACTGAGAGATTCCAATGTTTTTTTGTTTTTTTATTCACATACCGGTGCGTCAATCGGATCAAATGAAATGAGATCCAATTGATTTTGATGTCTACTTTTTAATTGTTAAAATCTACATTTAGCTCTTTCTTCATTTGTTTCTTGCTGTTACAGCTAATGAAGATTGAATCTGAAAGACTCAGGAGATGAATTACAGAGTATTTGAACTGAAACCTGGTCAACTGCTTGGAAGATAGCTATGCTCACAAGTATACCACCAACACTCACGTGATCCACTGTGGCCTGGCAACATCGACCTGTCAATGCATATTCTCACCGTCATTGCTGGCGACTGCAAAACAATGTCTTGAAATAAATGGCTCGTTGGTCTAGGGGTATGATTCTCGCTTTGGGTGCGAGAGGTCCCGGGTTCAAATCCCGGACGAGCCCTTTTGAAGAGCCTTTAACAATGTGAGACAGGCGGATCTTGGGCAACTGGTTGGAGGGGCGACTGCTACCACTGGAGCGCAGGACCAGGTGGACAAGTGATTAAGGTAATGGACTGCTAATCCATTGTGCTCTGCACTAGTGGGTTCAGCATCGCACAACATGTATTAATTTCTTCCTTGGTTAAAAAACCTGTCCTTTTACCGGGACATAGGTTACCTTCAGACGAGTCCCTTGACACTTGTGGGGGTCGTAGAGCAAAACTGAGAACAGCATTGTGTTTGTGAGAGTCTCCCCTTTCCAAAGAATGGGCAAACTATTTTGTAGGTCAAACCGTTCTGAAGCTATAGACATTTGTATGAGAAGACAGATTTTAGGGATGTGTCATGTTTTGACAAACATTGCTCTCGCTCTGCCACATTTCACCAAAAATGCAGAGGTGTAACATCAGCAGTTATGGTAGGACTGAGAAGCATCCAGTGCAAAATGTGTGACATTTCTAATTTAAAACTGAGAGATTCCAATGTTTTTTTGTTTTTTTATTCACATACCGGTGCGTCAATCGGATCAAATGAAATGAGATCCAATTGATTTTGATGTCTACTTTTTAATTGTTAAAATCTACATTTAGCTCTTTCTTCATTTGTTTCTTGCTGTTACAGCTAATGAAGATTGAATCTGAAGGACTCAGGAGATGAATTACAGAGTATTTGAACTGAAACCTGGTCAACTGCTTGGAAGATAGCTATGCTCACAAGTATACCACCAACACTCACGTGATCCACTGTGGCCTGGCAACATCGACCTGTCAATGCATATTCTCACCGTCATTGCTGGCGACTGCAAAACAATGTCTTGAAATAAATGGCTCGTTGGTCTAGGGGTATGATTCTCGCTTTGGGTGCGAGAGGTCCCGGGTTCAAATCCCGGACGAGCCCTTTTGAAGAGCCTTTAACAATGTGAGACAGGCGGATCTTGGGCAACTGGTTGGAGGGGCGACTGCTACCACTGGAGCGCAGGACCAGGTGGACAAGTGATTAAGGTAATGGACTGCTAATCCATTGTGCTCTGCACTAGTGGGTTCAGCATCGCACAACATGTATTAATTTCTTCCTTGGTTAAAAAACCTGTCCTTTTACCGGGACATAGGTTACCTTCAGACGAGTCCCTTGACACTTGTGGGGGTCGTAGAGCAAAACTGAGAACAGCATTGTGTTTGTGAGAGTCTCCCCTTTCCAAAGAATGGGCAAACTATTTTGTAGGTCAAACCGTTCTGAAGCTATAGACATTTGTATGAGAATACAGATTTTAGGGATGTGTCATGTTTTGACAAACATTGCTCTCGCTCTGCCACATTTCACCAAAAATGCAGAGGTGTAACATCAGCAGTTATGGTAGGACTGAGAAGCATCCAGTGCAAAATGTGTGACATTTCTAATTTAAAACTGAGAGATTCCAATGTTTTTTTGTTTTTTTATTCACATACCGGTGCGTCAATCGGATCAAATGAAATGAGATCCAATTGATTTTGATGTCTACTTTTTAATTGTTAAAATCTACATTTAGCTCTTTCTTCATTTGTTTCTTGCTGTTGCAGCTAATGAAGATTGAATCTGAAAGACTCAGGAGATGAATTACAGAGTATTTGAACTGAAACCTGGTCAACTGCTTGGAAGATAGCTATGCTCACAAGTATACCACCAACACTCACGTGATCCACTGTGGCCTGGCAACATCGACCTGTCAATGCATATTCTCACCGTCATTGCTGGCGACTGCAAAACAATGTCTTGAAATAAATGGCTCGTTGGTCTAGGGGTATGATTCTCGCTTTGGGTGCGAGAGGTCCCGGGTTCAAATCCCGGACGAGCCCTTTTGAAGAGCCTTTAACAATGTGAGACAGGCGGATCTTGGGCAACTGGTTGGAGGGGCGACTGCTACCACTGGAGCGCAGGACCAGGTGGACAAGTGATTAAGGTAATGGACTGCTAATCCATTGTGCTCTGCACTAGTGGGTTCAGCATCGCACAACATGTATTAATTTCTTCCTTGGTTAAAAAACCTGTCCTTTTACCGGGACATAGGTTACCTTCAGACGAGTCCCTTGACACTTGTGGGGGTCGTAGAGCAAAACTGAGAACAGCATTGTGTTTGTGAGAGTCTCCCCTTTCCAAAGAATGGGCAAACTATTTTGTAGGTCAAACCGTTCTGAAGCTATAGACATTTGTATGAGAAGACAGATTTTAGGGATGTGTCATGTTTTGACAAACATTGCTCTCGCTCTGCCACATTTCACCAAAAATGCAGAGGTGTAACATCAGCAGTTATGGTAGGACTGAGAAGCATCCAGTGCAAAATGTGTGACATTTCTAATTTAAAACTGAGAGATTCCAATGTTTTTTAGTTTTTTTATTCACATACCGGTGCGTCAATCGGATCAAATGAAATGAGATCCAATTGATTTTGATGTCTACTTTTTAATTGTTAAAATCTACATTTAGCTCTTTCTTCATTTGTTTCTTGCTGTTACAGCTAATGAAGATTGAATCTGAAAGACTCAGGAGATGAATTACAGAGTATTTGAACTGAAACCTGGTCAACTGCTTGGAAGATAGCTATGCTCACAAGTATACCACCAACACTCACGTGATCCACTGTGGCCTGGCAACATCGACCTGTCAATGCATATTCTCACCGTCATTGCTGGCGACTGCAAAACAAGGTCTTGAAATAAATGGCTCGTTGGTCTAGGGGTATGATTCTAGCTTTGGGTGCGAGAGGTCCCGGGTTCAAATCCCGGACGAGCCCTTTTGAAGAGCCTTTAACAATGTGAGACAGGCGGATCTTGGGCAACTGGTTGGAGGGGCGACTGCTACCACTGGAGCGCAGGACCAGGTGGACAAGTGATTAAGGTAATGGACTGCTAATCCATTGTGCTCTGCACTAGTGGGTTCAGCATCGCACAACATGTATTAATTTCTTCCTTGGTTAAAAAACCTGTCCTTTTACCGGGACATAGGTTACCTTCAGACAAGTCCCTTGACACTTGTGGGGGTCGTAGAGCAAAACTGAGAACAGCATTGTGTTTGTGAGAGTCTCCCCTTTCCAAAGAATGGGCAAACTATTTTGTAGGTCAAACCGTTCTGAAGCTATAGACATTTGTATGAGAATACAGATTTTAGGGATGTGTCATGTTTTGACAAACATTGCTCTCGCTCTGCCACATTTCACCAAAAATGCAGAGGTGTAACATCAGCAGTTATGGTAGGACTGAGAAGCATCCAGTGCAAAATGTGTGACATTTCTAATTTAAAACTGAGAGATTCCAATGTTTTTTTGTTTTTTTATTCACATACCGGTGCGTCAATCGGATCAAATGAAATGAGATCCAATTGATTTTGATGTCTACTTTTTAATTGTTAAAATCTACATTTAGCTCTTTCTTCATTTGTTTCTTGCTGTTGCAGCTAATGAAGATTGAATCTGAAAGACTCAGGAGATGAATTACAGAGTATTTGAACTGAAACCTGGTCAACTGCTTGGAAGATAGCTATGCTCACAAGTATACCACCAACACTCACGTGATCCACTGCGAGAGGTCCCGGGTTCAAATCCCGGACGAGCCCTTTTGAAGAGCCTTTAACAATGTGAGACAGGCGGATCTTGGGCAACTGGTTGGAGGGGCGACTGCTACCACTGGAGCGCAGGACCAGGTGGACAAGTGATTAAGGTAATGGACTGCTAATCCATTGTGCTCTGCACTAGTGGGTTCAGCATCGCACAACATGTATTAATTTCTTCCTTGGTTAAAAAACCTGTCCTTTTACCGGGACATAGGTTACCTTCAGACGAGTCCCTTGACACTTGTGGGGGTCGTAGAGCAAAACTGAGAACAGCATTGTGTTTGTGAGAGTCTCCCCTTTCCAAAGAATGGGCAAACTATTTTGTAGGTCAAACCGTTCTGAAGCTATAGACATTTGTATGAGAATACAGATTTTAGGGATGTGTCATGTTTTGACAAACATTGCTCTCGCTCTGCCACATTTCACCAAAAATGCAGAGGTGTAACATCAGCAGTTATGGTAGGACTGAGAAGCATCCAGTGCAAAATGTGTGACATTTCTAATTTAAAACTGAGAGATTCCAATGTTTTTTAGTTTTTTTATTCACATACCGGTGCGTCAATCGGATCAAATGAAATGAGATCCAATTGATTTTGATGTCTACTTTTTAATTGTTAAAATCTACATTTAGCTCTTTCTTCATTTGTTTCTTGCTGTTGCAGCTAATGAAGATTGAATCTGAAGGACTCAGGAGATGAATTACAGAGTATTTGAACTGAAACCTGGTCAACTGCTTGGAAGATAGCTATGCTCACAAGTATACCACCAACACTCACGTGATCCACTGTGGCCTGGCAACATCGACCTGTCAATGCATATTCTCACCGTCATTGCTGGCGACTGCAAAACAAGGTCTTGAAATAAATGGCTCGTTGGTCTAGGGGTATGATTCTCACTTTGGGTGCGAGAGGTCCCGGGTTCAAATCCCGGACGAGCCCTTTTGAAGAGCCTTTAACAATGTGAGACAGGCGGATCTTGGGCAACTGGTTGGAGGGGCGACTGCTACCACTGGAGCGCAGGACCAGGTGGACAAGTGATTAAGGTAATGGACTGCTAATCCATTGTGCTCTGCACTAGTGGGTTCAGCATCGCACAACATGTATTAATTTCTTCCTTGGTTAAAAAACCTGTCCTTTTACCGGGACATAGGTTACCTTCAGACGAGTCCCTTGACACTTGTGGGGGTCGTAGAGCAAAACTGAGAACAGCATTGTGTTTGTGAGAGTCTCCCCTTTCCAAAGAATGGGCAAACTATTTTGTAGGTCAAACCGTTCTGAAGCTATAGACATTTGTATGAGAAGACAGATTTTAGGGATGTGTCATGTTTTGACAAACATTGCTCTCGCTCTGCCACATTTCACCAAAAATGCAGAGGTGTAACATCAGCAGTTATGGTAGGACTGAGAAGCATCCAGTGCAAAATGTGTGACATTTCTAATTTAAAACTGAGAGATTCCAATGTTTTTTTGTTTTTTTATTCACATACCGGTGCGTCAATCGGATCAAATGAAATGAGATCCAATTGATTTTGATGTCTACTTTTTAATTGTTAAAATCTACATTTAGCTCTTTCTTCATTTGTTTCTTGCTGTTACAGCTAATGAAGATTGAATCTGAAAGACTCAGGAGATGAATTACAGAGTATTTGAACTGAAACCTGGTCAACTGCTTGGAAGATAGCTATGCTCACAAGTATACCACCAACACTCACGTGATCCACTGCGAGAGGTCCCGGGTTCAAATCCCGGACGAGCCCTTTTGAAGAGCCTTTAACAATGTGAGACAGGCGGATCTTGGGCAACTGGTTGGAGGGGCGACTGCTACCACTGGAGCGCAGGACCAGGTGGACAAGTGATTAAGGTAATGGACTGCTAATCCATTGTGCTCTGCACTAGTGGGTTCAGCATCGCACAACATGTATTAATTTCTTCCTTGGTTAAAAAACCTGTCCTTTTACCGGGACATAGGTTACCTTCAGACGAGTCCCTTGACACTTGTGGGGGTCGTAGAGCAAAACTGAGAACAGCATTGTGTTTGTGAGAGTCTCCCCTTTCCAAAGAATGGGCAAACTATTTTGTAGGTCAAACCGTTCTGAAGCTATAGACATTTGTATGAGAATACAGATTTTAGGGATGTGTCATGTTTTGACAAACATTGCTCTCGCTCTGCCACATTTCACCAAAAATGCAGAGGTGTAACATCAGCAGTTATGGTAGGACTGAGAAGCATCCAGTGCAAAATGTGTGACATTTCTAATTTAAAACTGAGAGATTCCAATGTTTTTTTGTTTTTTTATTCACATACCGGTGCGTCAATCGGATCAAATGAAATGAGATCCAATTGATTTTGATGTCTACTTTTTAATTGTTAAAATCTACATTTAGCTCTTTCTTCATTTGTTTCTTGCTGTTGCAGCTAATGAAGATTGAATCTGAAAGACTCAGGAGATGAATTACAGAGTATTTGAACTGAAACCTGGTCAACTGCTTGGAAGATAGCTATGCTCACAAGTATACCACCAACACTCACGTGATCCACTGTGGCCTGGCAACATCGACCTGTCAATGCATATTCTCACCGTCATTGCTGGCGACTGCAAAACAATGTCTTGAAATAAATGGCTCGTTGGTCTAGGGGTATGATTCTCGCTTTGGGTGCGAGAGGTCCCGGGTTCAAATCCCGGACGAGCCCTTTTGAAGAGCCTTTAACAATGTGAGACAGGCGGATCTTGGGCAACTGGTTGGAGGGGCGACTGCTACCACTGGAGCGCAGGACCAGGTGGACAAGTGATTAAGGTAATGGACTGCTAATCCATTGTGCTCTGCACTAGTGGGTTCAGCATCGCACAACATGTATTAATTTCTTCCTTGGTTAAAAAACCTGTCCTTTTACCGGGACATAGGTTACCTTCAGACGAGTCCCTTGACACTTGTGGGGGTCGTAGAGCAAAACTGAGAACAGCATTGTGTTTGTGAGAGTCTCCCCTTTCCAAAGAATGGGCAAACTATTTTGTAGGTCAAACCGTTCTGAAGCTATAGACATTTGTATGAGAATACAGATTTTAGGGATGTGTCATGTTTTGACAAACATTGCTCTCGCTCTGCCACATTTCACCAAAAATGCAGAGGTGTAACATCAGCAGTTATGGTAGGACTGAGAAGCATCCAGTGCAAAATGTGTGACATTTCTAATTTAAAACTGAGAGATTCCAATGTTTTTTGGTTTTTTTATTCACATACCGGTGCGTCAATCGGATCAAATGAAATGAGATCCAATTGATTTTGATGTCTACTTTTTAATTGTTAAAATCTACATTTAGCTCTTTCTTCATTTGTTTCTTGCTGTTACAGCTAATGTAGATTGAATCTGAAAGACTCAGGAGATGAATTACAGAGTATTTGAACTGAAACCTGGTCAACTGCTTGGAAGATAGCTATGCTCACAAGTATACCACCAACACTCACGTGATCCACTGTGGCCTGGCAACATCGACCTGTCAATGCATATTCTCACCGTCATTGCTGGCGACTGCAAAACAATGTCTTGAAATAAATGGCTCGTTGGTCTAGGGGTATGATTCTCGCTTTGGGTGCGAGAGGTCCCGGGTTCAAATCCCGGACGAGCCCTTTTGAAGAGCCTTTAACAATGTGAGACAGGCGGATCTTGGGCAACTGGTTGGAGGGGCGACTGCTACCACTGGAGCGCAGGACCAGGTGGACAAGTGATTAAGGTAATGGACTGCTAATCCATTGTGCTCTGCACTAGTGGGTTCAGCATCGCACAACATGTATTAATTTCTTCCTTGGTTAAAAAACCTGTCCTTTTACCGGGACATAGGTTACCTTCAGACGAGTCCCTTGACACTTGTGGGGGTCGTAGAGCAAAACTGAGAACAGCATTGTGTTTGTGAGAGTCTCCCCTTTCCAAAGAATGGGCAAACTATTTTGTAGGTCAAACCGTTCTGAAGCTATAGACATTTGTATGAGAAGACAGATTTTAGGGATGTGTCATGTTTTGACAAACATTGCTCTCGCTCTGCCACATTTCACCAAAAATGCAGAGGTGTAACATCAGCAGTTATGGTAGGACTGAGAAGCATCCAGTGCAAAATGTGTGACATTTCTAATTTAAAACTGAGAGATTCCAATGTTTTTTTGTTTTTTTATTCACATACCGGTGCGTCAATCGGATCAAATGAAATGAGATCCAATTGATTTTGATGTCTACTTTTTAATTGTTAAAATCTACATTTAGCTCTTTCTTCATTTGTTTCTTGCTGTTACAGCTAATGAAGATTGAATCTGAAAGACTCAGGAGATGAATTACAGAGTATTTGAACTGAAACCTGGTCAACTGCTTGGAAGATAGCTATGCTCACAAGTATACCACCAACACTCACGTGATCCACTGTGGCCTGGCAACATCGACCTGTCAATGCATATTCTCACCGTCATTGCTGGCGACTGCAAAACAAGGTCTTGAAATAAATGGCTCGTTGGTCTAGGGGTATGATTCTCGCTTTGGGTGCGAGAGGTCCCGGGTTCAAATCCCGGACGAGCCCTTTTGAAGAGCTTTTAACAATGTGAGACAGGCGGATCTTGGGCAACTGGTTGGAGGGGCGACTGCTACCACTGGAGCGCAGGACCAGGTGGACAAGTGATTAAGGTAATGGACTGCTAATCCATTGTGCTCTGCACTAGTGGGTTCAGCATCGCACAACATGTATTAATTTCTTCCTTGGTTAAAAAACCTGTCCTTTTACCGGGACATAGGTTACCTTCAGACGAGTCCCTTGACACTTGTGGGGGTCGTAGAGCAAAACTGAGAACAGCATTGTGTTTGTGAGAGTCTCCTCTTTCCAAAGAATGGGCAAACTATTTTGTAGGTCAAACCGTTCTGAAGCTATAGACATTTGTATGAGAAGACAGATTTTAGGGATGTGTCATGTTTTGACAAACATTGCTCTCGCTCTGCCACATTTCACCAAAAATGCAGAGGTGTAACATCAGCAGTTATGGTAGGACTGAGAAGCATCCAGTGCAAAATGTGTGACATTTCTAATTTAAAACTGAGAGATTCCAATGTTTTTTTGTTTTTTTATTCACATACCGGTGCGTCAATCGGATCAAATGAAATGAGATCCAATTGATTTTGATGTCTACTTTTTAATTGTTAAAATCTACATTTAGCTCTTTCTTCATTTGTTTCTTGCTGTTACAGCTAATGAAGATTGAATCTGAAAGACTCAGGAGATGAATTACAGAGTATTTGAACTGAAACCTGGTCAACTGCTTGGAAGATAGCTATGCTCACAAGTATACCACCAACACTCACGTGATCCACTGTGGCCTGGCAACATCGACCTGTCAATGCATATTCTCACCGTCATTGCTGGCGACTGCAAAACAAGGTCTTGAAATAAATGGCTCGTTGGTCTAGGGGTATGATTCTCGCTTTGGGTGCGAGAGGTCCCGGGTTCAAATCCCGGACGAGCCCTTTTGAAGAGCCTTTAACAATGTGAGACAGGCGGATCTTGGGCAACTGGTTGGAGGGGCGACTGCTACCACTGGAGCGCAGGACCAGGTGGACAAGTGATTAAGGTAATGGACTGCTAATCCATTGTGCTCTGCACTAGTGGGTTCAGCATCGCACAACATGTATTAATTTCTTCCTTGGTTAAAAAACCTGTCCTTTTACCGGGACATAGGTTACCTTCAGACGAGTCCCTTGACACTTGTGGGGGTCGTAGAGCAAAACTGAGAACAGCATTGTGTTTGTGAGAGTCTCCCCTTTCCAAAGAATGGGCAAACTATTTTGTAGGTCAAACCGTTCTGAAGCTATAGACATTTGTATGAGAAGACAGATTTTAGGGATGTGTCATGTTTTGACAAACATTGCTCTCGCTCTGCCACATTTCACCAAAAATGCAGAGGTGTAACATCAGCAGTTATGGTAGGACTGAGAAGCATCCAGTGCAAAATGTGTGACATTTCTAATTTAAAACTGAGAGATTCCAATGTTTTTTTGTTTTTTTATTCACATACCGGTGCGTCAATCGGATCAAATGAAATGAGATCCAATTGATTTTGATGTCTACTTTTTAATTGTTAAAATCTACATTTAGCTCTTTCTTCATTTGTTTCTTGCTGTTACAGCTAATGAAGATTGAATCTGAAAGACTCAGGAGATGAATTACAGAGTATTTGAACTGAAACCTGGTCAACTGCTTGGAAGATAGCTATGCTCACAAGTATACCACCAACACTCACGTGATCCACTGTGGCCTGGCAACATCGACCTGTCAATGCATATTCTCACCGTCATTGCTGGCGACTGCAAAACAATGTCTTGAAATAAATGGCTCGTTGGTCTAGGGCTATGATTCTTGCTTTGGGTGCGAGAGGTCCCGGGTTCAAATCCCGGACGAGCCCTTTTGAAGAGCCTTTAACAATGTGAGACAGGCGGATCTTGGGCAACTGGTTGGAGGGGCGACTGCTACCACTGGAGCGCAGGACCAGGTGGACAAGTGATTAAGGCAATGGACTGCTAATCCATTGTGCTCTGCACTAGTGGGTTCAGCATCGCACAACATGTATTAATTTCTTCCTTGGTTAAAAAACCTGTCCTTTTACCGGGACATAGGTTACCTTCAGACGAGTCCCTTGACACTTGTGGGGGTCGTAGAGCAAAACTGAGAACAGCATTGTGTTTGTGAGAGTCTCCCCTTTCCAAAGAATGGGCAAACTATTTTGTAGGTCAAACCGTTCTGAAGCTATAGACATTTGTATGAGAAGACAGATTTTAGGGATGTGTCATGTTTTGACAAACATTGCTCTCGCTCTGCCACATTTCACCAAAAATGCAGAGGTGTAACATCAGCAGTTATGGTAGGACTGAGAAGCATCCAGTGCAAAATGTGTGACATTTCTAATTTAAAACTGAGAGATTCCAATGTTTTTTTGTTTTTTTATTCACATACCGGTGCGTCAATCGGATCAAATGAAATGAGATCCAATTGATTTTGATGTCTACTTTTTAATTGTTAAAATCTACATTTAGCTCTTTCTTCATTTGTTTCTTGCTGTTACAGCTAATGAAGATTGAATCTGAAAGACTCAGGAGATGAATTACAGAGTATTTGAACTGAAACCTGGTCAACTGCTTGGAAGATAGCTATGCTCACAAGTATACCACCAACACTCACGTGATCCACTGTGGCCTGGCAACATCGACCTGTCAATGCATATTCTCACCGTCATTGCTGGCGACTGCAAAACAAGGTCTTGAAATAAATGGCTCGTTGGTCTAGGGGTATGATTCTCGCTTTGGGTGCGAGAGGTCCCGGGTTCAAATCCCGGACGAGCCCTTTTGAAGAGCTTTTAACAATGTGAGACAGGCGGATCTTGGGCAACTGGTTGGAGGGGCGACTGCTACCACTGGAGCGCAGGACCAGGTGGACAAGTGATTAAGGTAATGGACTGCTAATCCATTGTGCTCTGCACTAGTGGGTTCAGCATCGCACAACATGTATTAATTTCTTCCTTGGTTAAAAAACCTGTCCTTTTACCGGGACATAGGTTACCTTCAGACGAGTCCCTTGACACTTGTGGGGGTCGTAGAGCAAAACTGAGAACAGCATTGTGTTTGTGAGAGTCTCCTCTTTCCAAAGAATGGGCAAACTATTTTGTAGGTCAAACCGTTCTGAAGCTATAGACATTTGTATGAGAAGACAGATTTTAGGGATGTGTCATGTTTTGACAAACATTGCTCTCGCTCTGCCACATTTCACCAAAAATGCAGAGGTGTAACATCAGCAGTTATGGTAGGACTGAGAAGCATCCAGTGCAAAATGTGTGACATTTCTAATTTAAAACTGAGAGATTCCAATGTTTTTTTGTTTTTTTATTCACATACCGGTGCGTCAATCGGATCAAATGAAATGAGATCCAATTGATTTTGATGTCTACTTTTTAATTGTTAAAATCTACATTTAGCTCTTTCTTCATTTGTTTCTTGCTGTTACAGCTAATGAAGATTGAATCTGAAAGACTCAGGAGATGAATTACAGAGTATTTGAACTGAAACCTGGTCAACTGCTTGGAAGATAGCTATGCTCACAAGTATACCACCAACACTCACGTGATCCACTGTGGCCTGGCAACATCGACCTGTCAATGCATATTCTCACCGTCATTGCTGGCGACTGCAAAACAAGGTCTTGAAATAAATGGCTCGTTGGTCTAGGGGTATGATTCTCGCTTTGGGTGCGAGAGGTCCCGGGTTCAAATCCCGGACGAGCCCTTTTGAAGAGCCTTTAACAATGTGAGACAGGCGGATCTTGGGCAACTGGTTGGAGGGGCGACTGCTACCACTGGAGCGCAGGACCAGGTGGACAAGTGATTAAGGTAATGGACTGCTAATCCATTGTGCTCTGCACTAGTGGGTTCAGCATCGCACAACATGTATTAATTTCTTCCTTGGTTAAAAAACCTGTCCTTTTACCGGGACATAGGTTACCTTCAGACGAGTCCCTTGACACTTGTGGGGGTCGTAGAGCAAAACTGAGAACAGCATTGTGTTTGTGAGAGTCTCCCCTTTCCAAAGAATGGGCAAACTATTTTGTAGGTCAAACCGTTCTGAAGCTATAGACATTTGTATGAGAAGACAGATTTTAGGGATGTGTCATGTTTTGACAAACATTGCTCTCGCTCTGCCACATTTCACCAAAAATGCAGAGGTGTAACATCAGCAGTTATGGTAGGACTGAGAAGCATCCAGTGCAAAATGTGTGACATTTCTAATTTAAAACTGAGAGATTCCAATGTTTTTTTGTTTTTTTATTCACATACCGGTGCGTCAATCGGATCAAATGAAATGAGATCCAATTGATTTTGATGTCTACTTTTTAATTGTTAAAATCTACATTTAGCTCTTTCTTCATTTGTTTCTTGCTGTTACAGCTAATGAAGATTGAATCTGAAAGACTCAGGAGATGAATTACAGAGTATTTGAACTGAAACCTGGTCAACTGCTTGGAAGATAGCTATGCTCACAAGTATACCACCAACACTCACGTGATCCACTGTGGCCTGGCAACATCGACCTGTCAATGCATATTCTCACCGTCATTGCTGGCGACTGCAAAACAAGGTCTTGAAATAAATGGCTCGTTGGTCTAGGGGTATGATTCTCGCTTTGGGTGCGAGAGGTCCCGGGTTCAAATCCCGGACGAGCCCTTTTGAAGAGCCTTTAACAATGTGAGACAGGCGGATCTTGGGCAACTGGTTGGAGGGGCGACTGCTACCACTGGAGCGCAGGACCAGGTGGACAAGTGATTAAGGTAATGGACTGCTAATCCATTGTGCTCTGCACTAGTGGGTTCAGCATCGCACAACATGTATTAATTTCTTCCTTGGTTAAAAAACCTGTCCTTTTACCGGGACATAGGTTACCTTCAGACGAGTCCCTTGTCACTTGTGGGGGTCGTAGAGCAAAACTGAGAACAGCATTGTGTTTGTGAGAGTCTCCTCTTTCCAAAGAATGGGCAAACTATTTTGTAGGTCAAACCGTTCTGAAGCTATAGACATTTGTATGAGAAGACAGATTTTAGGGATGTGTCATGTTTTGACAAACATTGCTCTCGCTCTGCCACATTTCACCAAAAATGCAGAGGTGTAACATCAGCAGTTATGGTAGGACTGAGAAGCATCCAGTGCAAAATGTGTGACATTTCTAATTTAAAACTGAGAGATTCCAATGTTTTTTAGTTTTTTTATTCACATACCGGTGCGTCAATCGGATCAAATGAAATGAGATCCAATTGATTTTGATGTCTACTTTTTAATTGTTAAAATCTACATTTAGCTCTTTCTTCATTTGTTTCTTGCTGTTGCAGCTAATGAAGATTGAATCTGAAAGACTCAGGAGATGAATTACAGAGTATTTGAACTGAAACCTGGTCAACTGCTTGGAAGATAGCTATGCTCACAAGTATACCACCAACACTCACGTGATCCACTGTGGCCTGGCAACATCGACCTGTCAATGCATATTCTCACCGTCATTGCTGGCGACTGCAAAACAAGGTCTTGAAATAAATGGCTCGTTGGTCTAGGGGTATGATTCTCGCTTTGGGTGCGAGCGGTCCCGGGTTCAAATCCCGGACGAGCCCTTTTGAAGAGCCTTTAACAATGTGAGACAGGCGGATCTTGGGCAACTGGTTGGAGGGGCGACTGCTACCACTGGAGCGCAGGACCAGGTGGACAAGTGATTAAGGTAATGGACTGCTAATCCATTGTGCTCTGCACTAGTGGGTTCAGCATCGCACAACATGTATTAATTTCTTCCTTGGTTAAAAAACCTGTCCTTTTACCGGGACATAGGTTACCTTCAGACAAGTCCCTTGACACTTGTGGGGGTCGTAGAGCAAAACTGAGAACAGCATTGTGTTTGTGAGAGTCTCCCCTTTCCAAAGAATGGGCAAACTATTTTGTAGGTCAAACCGTTCTGAAGCTATAGACATTTGTATGAGAATACAGATTTTAGGGATGTGTCATGTTTTGACAAACATTGCTCTCGCTCTGCCACATTTCACCAAAAATGCAGAGGTGTAACATCAGCAGTTATGGTAGGACTGAGAAGCATCCAGTGCAAAATGTGTGACATTTCTAATTTAAAACTGAGAGATTCCAATGTTTTTTTGTTTTTTTATTCACATACCGGTGCGTCAATCGGATCAAATGAAATGAGATCCAATTGATTTTGATGTCTACTTTTTAATTGTTAAAATCTACATTTAGCTCTTTCTTCATTTGTTTCTTGCTGTTGCAGCTAATGAAGATTGAATCTGAAAGACTCAGGAGATGAATTACAGAGTATTTGAACTGAAACCTGGTCAACTGCTTGGAAGATAGCTATGCTCACAAGTATACCACCAACACTCACGTGATCCACTGTGGCCTGGCAACATCGACCTGTCAATGCATATTCTCACCGTCATTGCTGGCGACTGCAAAACAAGGTCTTGAAATAAATGGCTCGTTGGTCTAGGGGTATGATTCTCGCTTTGGGTGCGAGAGGTCCCGGGTTCAAATCCCGGACGAGCCCTTTTGAAGAGCCTTTAACAATGTGAGACAGGCGGATCTTGGGCAACTGGTTGGAGGGGCGACTGCTACCACTGGAGCGCAGGACCAGGTGGACAAGTGATTAAGGTAATGGACTGCTAATCCATTGTGCTCTGCACTAGTGGGTTCAGCATCGCACAACATGTATTAATTTCTTCCTTGGTTAAAAAACCTGTCCTTTTACCGGGACATAGGTTACCTTCAGACGAGTCCCTTGACACTTGTGGGGGTCGTAGAGCAAAACTGAGAACAGCATTGTGTTTGTGAGAGTCTCCCCTTTCCAAAGAATGGGCAAACTATTTTGTAGGTCAAACCGTTCTGAAGCTATAGACATTTGTATGAGAATACAGATTTTAGGGATGTGTCATGTTTTGACAAACATTGCTCTCGCTCTGCCACATTTCACCAAAAATGCAGAGGTGTAACATCAGCAGTTATGGTAGGACTGAGAAGCATCCAGTGCAAAATGTGTGACATTTCTAATTTAAAACTGAGAGATTCCAATGTTTTTTTGTTTTTTTATTCACATACCGGTGCGTCAATCGGATCAAATGAAATGAGATCCAATTGATTTTGATGTCTACTTTTTAATTGTTAAAATCTACATTTAGCTCTTTCTTCATTTGTTTCTTGCTGTTGCAGCTAATGAAGATTGAATCTGAAAGACTCAGGAGATGAATTACAGAGTATTTGAACTGAAACCTGGTCAACTGCTTGGAAGATAGCTATGCTCACAAGTATACCACCAACACTCACGTGATCCACTGTGGCCTGGCAACATCGACCTGTCAATGCATATTCTCACCGTCATTGCTGGCGACTGCAAAACAAGGTCTTGAAATAAATGGCTCGTTGGTCTAGGGGTATGATTCTCGCTTTGGGTGCGAGAGGTCCCGGGTTCAAATCCCGGACGAGCCCTTTTGAAGAGCCTTTAACAATGTGAGACAGGCGGATCTTGGGCAACTGGTTGGAGGGGCGACTGCTACCACTGGAGCGCAGGACCAGGTGGACAAGTGATTAAGGTAATGGACTGCTAATCCATTGTGCTCTGCACTAGTGGGTTCAGCATCGCACAACATGTATTAATTTCTTCCTTGGTTAAAAAACCTGTCCTTTTACCGGGACATAGGTTACCTTCAGACGAGTCCCTTGACACTTGTGGGGGTCGTAGAGCAAAACTGAGAACAGCATTGTGTTTGTGAGAGTCTCCCCTTTCCAAAGAATGGGCAAACTATTTTGTAGGTCAAACCGTTCTGAAGCTATAGACATTTGTATGAGAATACAGATTTTAGGGATGTGTCATGTTTTGACAAACATTGCTCTCGCTCTGCCACATTTCACCAAAAATGCAGAGGTGTAACATCAGCAGTTATGGTAGGACTGAGAAGCATCCAGTGCAAAATGTGTGACATTTCTAATTTAAAACTGAGAGATTCCAATGTTTTTTTGTTTTTTTATTCACATACCGGTGCGTCAATCGGATCAAATGAAATGAGATCCAATTGATTTTGATGTCTACTTTTTAATTGTTAAAATCTACATTTAGCTCTTTCTTCATTTGTTTCTTGCTGTTGCAGCTAATGAAGATTGAATCTGAAAGACTCAGGAGATGAATTACAGAGTATTTGAACTGAAACCTGGTCAACTGCTTGGAAGATAGCTATGCTCACAAGTATACCACCAACACTCACGTGATCCACTGTGGCCTGGCAACATCGACCTGTCAATGCATATTCTCACCGTCATTGCTGGCGACTGCAAAACAAGGTCTTGAAATAAATGGCTCGTTGGTCTAGGGGTATGATTCTCGCTTTGGGTGCGAGAGGTCCCGGGTTCAAATCCCGGACGAGCCCTTTTGAAGAGCCTTTAACAATGTGAGACAGGCGGATCTTGGGCAACTGGTTGGAGGGGCGACTGCTACCACTGGAGCGCAGGACCAGGTGGACAAGTGATTAAGGTAATGGACTGCTAATCCATTGTGCTCTGCACTAGTGGGTTCAGCATCGCACAACATGTATTAATTTCTTCCTTGGTTAAAAAACCTGTCCTTTTACCGGGACATAGGTTACCTTCAGACGAGTCCCTTGACACTTGTGGGGGTCGTAGAGCAAAACTGAGAACAGCATTGTGTTTGTGAGAGTCTCCCCTTTCCAAAGAATGGGCAAACTATTTTGTAGGTCAAACCGTTCTGAAGCTATAGACATTTGTATGAGAATACAGATTTTAGGGATGTGTCATGTTTTGACAAACATTGCTCTCGCTCTGCCACATTTCACCAAAAATGCAGAGGTGTAACATCAGCAGTTATGGTAGGACTGAGAAGCATCCAGTGCAAAATGTGTGACATTTCTAATTTAAAACTGAGAGATTCCAATGTTTTTTTGTTTTTTTATTCACATACCGGTGCGTCAATCGGATCAAATGAAATGAGATCCAATTGATTTTGATGTCTACTTTTTAATTGTTAAAATCTACATTTAGCTCTTTCTTCATTTGTTTCTTGCTGTTGCAGCTAATGAAGATTGAATCTGAAAGACTCAGGAGATGAATTACAGAGTATTTGAACTGAAACCTGGTCAACTGCTTGGAAGATAGCTATGCTCACAAGTATACCACCAACACTCACGTGATCCACTGTGGCCTGGCAACATCGACCTGTCAATGCATATTCTCACCGTCATTGCTGGCGACTGCAAAACAAGGTCTTGAAATAAATGGCTCGTTGGTCTAGGGGTATGATTCTCGCTTTGGGTGCGAGAGGTCCCGGGTTCAAATCCCGGACGAGCCCTTTTGAAGAGCCTTTAACAATGTGAGACAGGCGGATCTTGGGCAACTGGTTGGAGGGGCGACTGCTACCACTGGAGCGCAGGACCAGGTGGACAAGTGATTAAGGTAATGGACTGCTAATCCATTGTGCTCTGCACTAGTGGGTTCAGCATCGCACAACATGTATTAATTTCTTCCTTGGTTAAAAAACCTGTCCTTTTACCGGGACATAGGTTACCTTCAGACGAGTCCCTTGACACTTGTGGGGGTCGTAGAGCAAAACTGAGAACAGCATTGTGTTTGTGAGAGTCTCCCCTTTCCAAAGAATGGGCAAACTATTTTGTAGGTCAAACCGTTCTGAAGCTATAGACATTTGTATGAGAATACAGATTTTAGGGATGTGTCATGTTTTGACAAACATTGCTCTCGCTCTGCCACATTTCACCAAAAATGCAGAGGTGTAACATCAGCAGTTATGGTAGGACTGAGAAGCATCCAGTGCAAAATGTGTGACATTTCTAATTTAAAACTGAGAGATTCCAATGTTTTTTAGTTTTTTTATTCACATACCGGTGCGTCAATCGGATCAAATGAAATGAGATCCAATTGATTTTGATGTCTACTTTTTAATTGTTAAAATCTACATTTAGCTCTTTCTTCATTTGTTTCTTGCTGTTGCAGCTAATGAAGATTGAATCTGAAAGACTCAGGAGATGAATTACAGAGTATTTGAACTGAAACCTGGTCAACTGCTTGGAAGATAGCTATGCTCACAAGTATACCACCAACACTCACGTGATCCACTGTGGCCTGGCAACATCGACCTGTCAATGCATATTCTCACCGTCATTGCTGGCGACTGCAAAACAAGGTCTTGAAATAAATGGCTCGTTGGTCTAGGGGTATGATTCTCGCTTTGGGTGCGAGAGGTCCCGGGTTCAAATCCCGGACGAGCCCTTTTGAAGAGCCTTTAACAATGTGAGACAGGCGGATCTTGGGCAACTGGTTGGAGGGGCGACTGCTACCACTGGAGCGCAGGACCAGGTGGACAAGTGATTAAGGTAATGGACTGCTAATCCATTGTGCTCTGCACTAGTGGGTTCAGCATCGCACAACATGTATTAATTTCTTCCTTGGTTAAAAAACCTGTCCTTTTACCGGGACATAGGTTACCTTCAGACGAGTCCCTTGACACTTGTGGGGGTCGTAGAGCAAAACTGAGAACAGCATTGTGTTTGTGAGAGTCTCCCCTTTCCAAAGAATGGGCAAACTATTTTGTAGGTCAAACCGTTCTGAAGCTATAGACATTTGTATGAGAATACAGATTTTAGGGATGTGTCATGTTTTGACAAACATTGCTCTCGCTCTGCCACATTTCACCAAAAATGCAGAGGTGTAACATCAGCAGTTATGGTAGGACTGAGAAGCATCCAGTGCAAAATGTGTGACATTTCTAATTTAAAACTGAGAGATTCCAATGTTTTTTAGTTTTTTTATTCACATACCGGTGCGTCAATCGGATCAAATGAAATGAGATCCAATTGATTTTGATGTCTACTTTTTAATTGTTAAAATCTACATTTAGCTCTTTCTTCATTTGTTTCTTGCTGTTGCAGCTAATGAAGATTGAATCTGAAAGACTCAGGAGATGAATTACAGAGTATTTGAACTGAAACCTGGTCAACTGCTTGGAAGATAGCTATGCTCACAAGTATACCACCAACACTCACGTGATCCACTGTGGCCTGGCAACATCGACCTGTCAATGCATATTCTCACCGTCATTGCTGGCGACTGCAAAACAAGGTCTTGAAATAAATGGCTCGTTGGTCTAGGGGTATGATTCTCGCTTTGGGTGCGAGAGGTCCCGGGTTCAAATCCCGGACGAGCCCTTTTGAAGAGCCTTTAACAATGTGAGACAGGCGGATCTTGGGCAACTGGTTGGAGGGGCGACTGCTACCACTGGAGCGCAGGACCAGGTGGACAAGTGATTAAGGTAATGGACTGCTAATCCATTGTGCTCTGCACTAGTGGGTTCAGCATCGCACAACATGTATTAATTTCTTCCTTGGTTAAAAAACCTGTCCTTTTACCGGGACATAGGTTACCTTCAGACGAGTCCCTTGACACTTGTGGGGGTCGTAGAGCAAAACTGAGAACAGCATTGTGTTTGTGAGAGTCTCCCCTTTCCAAAGAATGGGCAAACTATTTTGTAGGTCAAACCGTTCTGAGCTATAGACATTTGTATGAGAAGACAGATTTTAGGGATGTGTCATGTTTTGACAAACATTGCTCTCGCTCTGCCACATTTCACCAAAAATGCAGAGGTGTAACATCAGCAGTTATGGTAGGACTGAGAAGCATCCAGTGCAAAATGTGTGACATTTCTAATTTAAAACTGAGAGATTCCAATGTTTTTTAGTTTTTTTATTCACATACCGGTGCGTCAATCGGATCAAATGAAATGAGATCCAATTGATTTTGATGTCTACTTTTTAATTGTTAAAATCTACATTTAGCTCTTTCTTCATTTGTTTCTTGCTGTTGCAGCTAATGAAGATTGAATCTGAAAGACTCAGGAGATGAATTACAGAGTATTTGAACTGAAACCTGGTCAACTGCTTGGAAGATAGCTATGCTCACAAGTATACCACCAACACTCACGTGATCCACTGTGGCCTGGCAACATCGACCTGTCAATGCATATTCTCACCGTCATTGCTGGCGACTGCAAAACAAGGTCTTGAAATAAATGGCTCGTTGGTCTAGGGGTATGATTCTCGCTTTGGGTGCGAGAGGTCCCGGGTTCAAATCCCGGACGAGCCCTTTTGAAGAGCCTTTAACAATGTGAGACAGGCGGATCTTGGGCAACTGGTTGGAGGGGCGACTGCTACCACTGGAGCGCAGGACCAGGTGGACAAGTGATTAAGGTAATGGACTGCTAATCCATTGTGCTCTGCACTAGTGGGTTCAGCATCGCACAACATGTATTAATTTCTTCCTTGGTTAAAAAACCTGTCCTTTTACCGGGACATAGGTTACCTTCAGACGAGTCCCTTGACACTTGTGGGGGTCGTAGAGCAAAACTGAGAACAGCATTGTGTTTGTGAGAGTCTCCCCTTTCCAAAGAATGGGCAAACTATTTTGTAGGTCAAACCGTTCTGAGCTATAGACATTTGTATGAGAAGACAGATTTTAGGGATGTGTCATGTTTTGACAAACATTGCTCTCGCTCTGCCACATTTCACCAAAAATGCAGAGGTGTAACATCAGCAGTTATGGTAGGACTGAGAAGCATCCAGTGCAAAATGTGTGACATTTCTAATTTAAAACTGAGAGATTCCAATGTTTTTTAGTTTTTTTATTCACATACCGGTGCGTCAATCGGATCAAATGAAATGAGATCCAATTGATTTTGATGTCTACTTTTTAATTGTTAAAATCTACATTTAGCTCTTTCTTCATTTGTTTCTTGCTGTTGCAGCTAATGAAGATTGAATCTGAAAGACTCAGGAGATGAATTACAGAGTATTTGAACTGAAACCTGGTCAACTGCTTGGAAGATAGCTATGCTCACAAGTATACCACCAACACTCACGTGATCCACTGTGGCCTGGCAACATCGACCTGTCAATGCATATTCTCACCGTCATTGCTGGCGACTGCAAAACAAGGTCTTGAAATAAATGGCTCGTTGGTCTAGGGGTATGATTCTCGCTTTGGGTGCGAGAGGTCCCGGGTTCAAATCCCGGACGAGCCCTTTTGAAGAGCCTTTAACAATGTGAGACAGGCGGATCTTGGGCAACTGGTTGGAGGGGCGACTGCTACCACTGGAGCGCAGGACCAGGTGGACAAGTGATTAAGGTAATGGACTGCTAATCCATTGTGCTCTGCACTAGTGGGTTCAGCATCGCACAACATGTATTAATTTCTTCCTTGGTTAAAAAACCTGTCCTTTTACCGGGACATAGGTTACCTTCAGACGAGTCCCTTGACACTTGTGGGGGTCGTAGAGCAAAACTGAGAACAGCATTGTGTTTGTGAGAGTCTCCCCTTTCCAAAGAATGGGCAAACTATTTTGTAGGTCAAACCGTTCTGAGCTATAGACATTTGTATGAGAAGACAGATTTTAGGGATGTGTCATGTTTTGACAAACATTGCTCTCGCTCTGCCACATTTCACCAAAAATGCAGAGGTGTAACATCAGCAGTTATGGTAGGACTGAGAAGCATCCAGTGCAAAATGTGTGACATTTCTAATTTAAAACTGAGAGATTCCAATGTTTTTTAGTTTTTTTATTCACATACCGGTGCGTCAATCGGATCAAATGAAATGAGATCCAATTGATTTTGATGTCTACTTTTTAATTGTTAAAATCTACATTTAGCTCTTTCTTCATTTGTTTCTTGCTGTTGCAGCTAATGAAGATTGAATCTGAAAGACTCAGGAGATGAATTACAGAGTATTTGAACTGAAACCTGGTCAACTGCTTGGAAGATAGCTATGCTCACAAGTATACCACCAACACTCACGTGATCCACTGTGGCCTGGCAACATCGACCTGTCAATGCATATTCTCACCGTCATTGCTGGCGACTGCAAAACAAGGTCTTGAAATAAATGGCTCGTTGGTCTAGGGGTATGATTCTCGCTTTGGGTGCGAGAGGTCCCGGGTTCAAATCCCGGACGAGCCCTTTTGAAGAGCCTTTAACAATGTGAGACAGGCGGATCTTGGGCAACTGGTTGGAGGGGCGACTGCTACCACTGGAGCGCAGGACCAGGTGGACAAGTGATTAAGGTAATGGATTGCTAATCCATTGTGCTCTGCACTAGTGGGTTCAGCATCGCACAACATGTATTAATTTCTTCCTTGGTTAAAAAACCTGTCCTTTTACCGGGACATAGGTTACCTTCAGACGAGTCCCTTGACACTTGTGGGGGTCGTAGAGCAAAACTGAGAACAGCATTGTGTTTGTGAGAGTCTCCCCTTTCCAAAGAATGGGCAAACTATTTTGTAGGTCAAACCGTTCTGAGCTATAGACATTTGTATGAGAAGACAGATTTTAGGGATGTGTCATGTTTTGACAAACATTGCTCTCGCTCTGCCACATTTCACCAAAAATGCAGAGGTGTAACATCAGCAGTTATGGTAGGACTGAGAAGCATCCAGTGCAAAATGTGTGACATTTCTAATTTAAAACTGAGAGATTCCAATGTTTTTTTGTTTTTTTATTCACATACCGGTGCGTCAATCGGATCAAATGAAATGAGATCCAATTGATTTTGATGTCTACTTTTTAATTGTTATAATCTATATTTAGCTCTTTCTTCATTTGTTTCTTGCTGTTACAGCTAATGAAGATTGAATCTGAAAGACTCAGGAGATGAATTACAGAGTATTTGAACTGAAACCTGGTCAACTGCTTGGAAGATAGCTATGCTCACAAGTATACCACCAACACTCACGTGATCCACAGTGGCCTGGCAACATCGACCTGTCAATGCATATTCTCACCGTCATTGCTGGCGACTGCAAAACAATGTCTTGAAATAAATGGCTCGTTGGTCTAGGGCTATGATTCTCGCTTTGGGTGCGAGAGGTCCCGGGTTCAAATCCCGGACGAGCCCTTTTGAAGAGCCTTTAACAATGTGAGACAGGCGGATCTTGGGCAACTGGTTGGAGGGGCGACTGCTACCACTGGAGCGCAGGACCAGGTGGACAAGTGATTAAGGCAATGGACTGCTAATCCATTGTGCTCTGCACTAGTGGGTTCAGCATCGCACAACATGTATTAATTTCTTCCTTGGTTAAAAAACCTGTCCTTTTACCGGGACATAGGTTACCTTCAGACAAGTCCCTTGACACTTGTGGGGGTCGTAGAGCAAAACTGAGAACAGCATTGTGTTTGTGAGAGTCTCCCCTTTCCAAAGAATGGGCAAACTATTTTGTAGGTCAAACCGTTCTGAAGCTATAGACATTTGTATGAGAAGACAGATTTTAGGGATGTGTCATGTTTTGACAAACATTGCTCTCGCTCTGCCACATTTCACCAAAAATGCAGAGGTGTAACATCAGCAGTTATGGTAGGACTGAGAAGCATCCAGTGCAAAATGTGTGACATTTCTAATTTAAAACTGAGAGATTCCAATGTTTTTTTGTTTTTTTATTCACATACCGGTGCGTCAATCGGATCAAATGAAATGAGATCCAATTGATTTTGATGTCTACTTTTTAATTGTTAAAATCTACATTTAGCTCTTTCTTCATTTGTTTCTTGCTGTTACAGCTAATGAAGATTGAATCTGAAAGACTCAGGAGATGAATTACAGAGTATTTGAACTGAAACCTGGTCAACTGCTTGGAAGATAGCTATGCTCACAAGTATACCACCAACACTCACGTGATCCACTGTGGCCTGGCAACATCGACCTGTCAATGCATATTCTCACCGTCATTGCTGGCGACTGCAAAACAATGTCTTGAAATAAATGGCTCGTTGGTCTAGGGCTATGATTCTCGCTTTGGGTGCGAGAGGTCCCGGGTTCAAATCCCGGACGAGCCCTTTTGAAGAGCCTTTAACAATGTGAGACAGGCGGATCTTGGGCAACTGGTTGGAGGGGCGACTGCTACCACTGGAGCGCAGGACCAGGTGGACAAGTGATTAAGGCAATGGACTGCTAATCCATTGTGCTCTGCACTAGTGGGTTCAGCATCGCACAACATGTATTAATTTCTTCCTTGGTTAAAAAACCTGTCCTTTTACCGGGACATAGGTTACCTTCAGACGAGTCCCTTGACACTTGTGGGGGTCGTAGAGCAAAACTGAGAACAGCATTGTGTTTGTGAGAGTCTCCCCTTTCCAAAGAATGGGCAAACTATTTTGTAGGTCAAACCGTTCTGAAGCTATAGACATTTGTATGAGAATACAGATTTTAGGGATGTGTCATGTTTTGACAAACATTGCTCTCGCTCTGCCACATTTCACCAAAAATGCAGAGGTGTAACATCAGCAGTTATGGTAGGACTGAGAAGCATCCAGTGCAAAATGTGTGACATTTCTAATTTAAAACTGAGAGATTCCAATGTTTTTTTGTTTTTTTATTCACATACCGGTGCGTCAATCGGATCAAATGAAATGAGATCCAATTGATTTTGATGTCTACTTTTTAATTGTTAAAATCTACATTTAGCTCTTTCTTCATTTGTTTCTTGCTGTTACAGCTAATGAAGATTGAATCTGAAAGACTCAGGAGATTAATTACAGAGTATTTGAACTGAAACCTGGTAAACTGCTTGGAAGATAGCTATGCTCACAAGTATACCACCAACACTCACGTGATCCACTGTGGCCTGGCAACATCGACCTGTCAATGCATATTCTCACCGTCATTGCTGGCGACTGCAAAACAATGTCTTGAAATAAATGGCTCGTTGGTCTAGGGCTATGATTCTCGCTTTGGGTGCGAGAGGTCCCGGGTTCAAGTCCCGGACGAGCCCTTTTGAAGAGCCTTTAACAATGTGAGACAGGCGGATCTTGGGCAACCGGTTGGAGGGGCGACTGCTACCACTGGAGCGCAGGACCAGGTGGACAAGTGATTAAGGCAATGGACTGCTAATCCATTGTGCTCTGCACTAGTGGGTTCAGCATCGCACAACATGTATTAATTTCTTCCTTGGTTAAAAAACCTGTCCTTTTACCGGGACATAGGTTACCTTCAGACGAGTCCCTTGACACTTGTGGGGGTCGTAGAGCAAAACTGAGAACAGCATTGTGTTTGTGAGAGTCTCCCCTTTCCAAAGAATGGGCAAACTATTTTGTAGGTCAAACCGTTCTGAAGCTATAGACATTTGTATGAGAAGACAGATTTTAGGGATGTGTCATGTTTTGACAAACATTGCTCTCGCTCTGCCACATTTCACCAAAAATGCAGAGGTGTAACATCAGCAGTTATGGTAGGACTGAGAAGCATCCAGTGCAAAATGTGTGACATTTCTAATTTAAAACTGAGAGATTCCAATGTTTTTTTGTTTTTTTATTCACATACCGGTGCGTCAATCGGATCAAATGAAATGAGATCCAATTGATTTTGATGTCTACTTTTTAATTGTTAAAATCTACATTTAGCTCTTTCTTCATTTGTTTCTTGCTGTTACAGCTAATGAAGATTGAATCTGAAAGACTCAGGAGATGAATTACAGAGTATTTGAACTGAAACCTGGTCAACTGCTTGGAAGATAGCTATGCTCACAAGTATACCACCAACACTCACGTGATCCACTGTGGCCTGGCAACATCGACCTGTCAATGCATATTCTCACCGTCATTGCTGGCGACTGCAAAACAATGTCTTGAAATAAATGGCTCGTTGGTCTAGGGCTATGATTCTCGCTTTGGGTGCGAGAGGTCCCGGGTTCAAATCCCGGACGAGCCCTTTTGAAGAGCCTTTAACAATGTGAGACAGGCGGATCTTGGGCAACTGGTTGGAGGGGCGACTGCTACCACTGGAGCGCAGGACCAGGTGGACAAGTGATTAAGGCAATGGACTGCTAATCCATTGTGCTCTGCACTAGTGGGTTCAGCATCGCACAACATGTATTCATTTCTTCCTTGGTTAAAAAACCTGTCCTTTTACCGGGACATAGGTTACCTTCAGACGAGTCCCTTGACACTTGTGGGGGTCGTAGAGCAAAACTGAGAACAGCATTGTGTTTGTGAGAGTCTCCCCTTTCCAAAGAATGGGCAAACTATTTTGTAGGTCAAACCGTTCTGAAGCTATAGACATTTGTATGAGAATACAGATTTTAGGGATGTGTCATGTTTTGACAAACATTGCTCTCGCTCTGCCACATTTCACCAAAAATGCAGAGGTGTAACATCAGCAGTTATGGTAGGACTGAGAAGCATCCAGTGCAAAATGTGTGACATTTCTAATTTAAAACTGAGAGATTCCAATGTTTTTTTGTTTTTTTATTCACATACCGGTGCGTCAATCGGATCAAATGAAATGAGATCCAATTGATTTTGATGTCTACTTTTTAATTGTTAAAATCTACATTTAGCTCTTTCTTCATTTGTTTCTTGCTGTTACAGCTAATGAAGATTGAATCTGAAAGACTCAGGAGATGAATTACAGAGTATTTGAACTGAAACCTGGTCAACTGCTTGGAAGATAGCTATGCTCACAAGTATACCACCAACACTCACGTGATCCACTGTGGCCTGGCAACATCGACCTGTCAATGCATATTCTCACCGTCATTGCTGGCGACTGCAAAACAATGTCTTGAAATAAATGGCTCGTTGGTCTAGGGCTATGATTCTCGCTTTGGGTGCGAGAGGTCCCGGGTTCAAATCCCGGACGAGCCCTTTTGAAGAGCCTTTAACAATGTGAGACAGGCGGATCTTGGGCAACTGGTTGGAGGGGCGACTGCTACCACTGGAGCGCAGGACCAGGTGGACAAGTGATTAAGGCAATGGACTGCTAATCCATTGTGCTCTGCACTAGTGGGTTCAGCATCGCACAACATGTATTAATTTCTTCCTTGGTTAAAAAACCTGTCCTTTTACCGGGACATAGGTTACCTTCAGACGAGTCCCTTGACACTTGTGGGGGTCGTAGAGCAAAACTGAGAACAGCATTGTGTTTGTGAGAGTCTCCCCTTTCCAAAGAATGGGCAAACTATTTTGTAGGTCAAACCGTTCTGAAGCTATAGACATTTGTATGAGAAGACAGATTTTAGGGATGTGTCATGTTTTGACAAACATTGCTCTCGCTCTGCCACATTTCACCAAAAATGCAGAGGTGTAACATCAGCAGTTATGGTAGGACTGAGAAGAATCCAGTGCAAAATGTGTGACATTTCTAATTTAAAACTGAGAGATTCCAATGTTTTTTTGTTTTTTTATTCACATACCGGTGCGTCAATCGGATCAAATGAAATGAGATCCAATTGATTTTGATGTCTACTTTTTAATTGTTAAAATCTACATTTAGCTCTTTCTTCATTTGTTTCTTGCTGTTACAGCTAATGAAGATTGAATCTGAAAGACTCAGGAGATGAATTACAGAGTATTTGAACTGAAACCTGGTCAACTGCTTGGAAGATAGCTATGCTCACAAGTATACCACCAACACTCACGTGATCCACTGTGGCCTGGCAACATCGACCTGTCAATGCATATTCTCACCGTCATTGCTGGCGACTGCAAAACAATGTCTTGAAATAAATGGCTCGTTGGTCTAGGGGTATGATTCTCGCTTTGGGTGCGAGAGGTCCCGGGTTCAAATCCCGGACGAGCACTTTTGAAGAGCCTTTAACAATACAGGCGGATCTTGGGCAACTGGTTGGAGGGGCGACTGCTACCACTGGAGCGCAGGACCAGGTGGACAAGTGATTAAGGTAATGGACTGCTAATCCATTGTGCTCTGCACTAGTGGGTTCAGCATCGCACAACATGTATTAAGTTCTTCCTTGGTTAAAAAACCTGTCCTTTTACCGGGACATAGGTTACCTTCAGACGAGTCCCTTGACACTTGTGGGGGTCGTAGAGCAAAACTGAGAACAGCATTGTGTTTGTGAGAGTCTCCCCTTTCCAAAGAATGGGCAAAATATTTTGTAGGTCAAACCGTTCTGAAGCTATAGACATTTGTATGAGAAGACAGATTTTAGGGATGTGTCATGTTTTGACAAACATTGCTCTCGCTCTGCCACATTTCACCAAAAATGCAGAGGTGTAACATCAGCAGTTATGGTAGGACTGAGAAGCATCCAGTGCAAAATGTGTGACATTTCTAATTTAAAACTGAGAGATTCCAATGTTTTTTTGTTTTTTTATTCACATACCGGTGCGTCAATCGGATCAAATGAAATGAGATCCAATTGATTTTGATGTCTACTTTTTAATTGTTAAAATCTACATTTAGCTCTTTCTTCATTTGTTTCTTGCTGTTACAGCTAATGAAGATTGAATCTGAAAGACTCAGGAGATGAATTACAGAGTATTTGAACTGAAACCTGGTCAACTGCTTGGAAGATAGCTATGCTCACAAGTATACCACCAACACTCACGTGATCCACTGTGGCCTGGCAACATCGACCTGTCAATGCATATTCTCACCGTCATTGCTGGCGACTGCAAAACAATGTCTTGAAATAAATGGCTCGTTGGTCTAGGGGTATGATTCTCGCTTTGGGTGCGAGAGGTCCCGGGTTCAAATCCCGGACGAGCCCTTTTGAAGAGCCTTTAACAATACAGGCGGATCTTGGGCAACTGGTTGGAGGGGCGACTGCTACCACTGGAGCGCAGGACCAGGTGGACAAGTGATTAAGGTAATGGACTGCTAATCCATTGTGCTCTGCACTAGTGGGTTCAGCATCGCACAACATGTATTAAGTTCTTCCTTGGTTAAAAAACCTGTCCTTTTACCGGGACATAGGTTACCTTCAGACGAGTCCCTTGACACTTGTGGGGGTCGTAGAGGAAAACTGAGAACAGCATTGTGTTTGTGAGAGTCTCCCCTTTCCAAAGAATGGGCAAACTATTTTGTAGGTCAAACCGTTCTGAAGCTATAGACATTTGTATGAGAAGACAGATTTTAGGGATGTGTCATGTTTTGACAAACATTGCTCTCGCTCTGCCACATTTCACCAAAAATGCAGAGGTGTAACATCAGCAGTTATGGTAGGACTGAGAAGCATCCAGTGCAAAATGTGTGACATTTCTAATTTAAAACTGAGAGATTCCAATGTTTTTTTGTTTTTTTATTCACATACCGGTGCGTCAATCGGATCAAATGAAATGAGATCCAATTGATTTTGATGTCTACTTTTTAATTGTTAAAATCTACATTTAGCTCTTTCTTCATTTGTTTCTTGCTGTTACAGCTAATGAAGATTGAATCTGAAAGACTCAGGAGATGAATTACAGAGTATTTGAACTGAAACCTGGTCAACTGCTTGGAAGATAGCTATGCTCACAAGTATACCACCAACACTCACGTGATCCACTGTGGCCTGGCAACATCGACCTGTCAATGCATATTCTCACCGTCATTGCTGGCGACTGCAAAACAATGTCTTGAAATAAATGGCTCGTTGGTCTAGGGCTATGATTCTCGCTTTGGGTGCGAGAGGTCCCGGGTTCAAATCCCGGACGAGCCCTTTTGAAGAGCCTTTAACAATGTGAGACAGGCGGATCTTGGGCAACTGGTTGGAGGGGCGACTGCTACCACTGGAGCGCAGGACCAGGTGGACAAGTGATTAAGGCAATGGACTGCTAATCCATTGTGCTCTGCACTAGTGGGTTCAGCATCGCACAACATGTATTAATTTCTTCCTTGGTTAAAAAACCTGTCCTTTTACCGGGACATAGGTTACCTTCAGACGAGTCCCTTGACACTTGTGGGGGTCGTAGAGCAAAACTGAGAACAGCATTGTGTTTGTGAGAGTCTCCCCTTTCCAAAGAATGGGCAAACTATTTTGTAGGTCAAACCGTTCTGAAGCTATAGACATTTGTATGAGAAGACAGATTTTAGGGATGTGTCATGTTTTGACAAACATTGCTCTCGCTCTGCCACATTTCACCAAAAATGCAGAGGTGTAACATCAGCAGTTATGGTAGGACTGAGAAGAATCCAGTGCAAAATGTGTGACATTTCTAATTTAAAACTGAGAGATTCCAATGTTTTTTTGTTTTTTTATTCACATACCGGTGCGTCAATCGGATCAAATGAAATGAGATCCAATTGATTTTGATGTCTACTTTTTAATTGTTAAAATCTACATTTAGCTCTTTCTTCATTTGTTTCTTGCTGTTACAGCTAATGAAGATTGAATCTGAAAGACTCAGGAGATGAATTACAGAGTATTTGAACTGAAACCTGGTCAACTGCTTGGAAGATAGCTATGCTCACAAGTATACCACCAACACTCACGTGATCCACTGTGGCCTGGCAACATCGACCTGTCAATGCATATTCTCACCGTCATTGCTGGCGACTGCAAAACAATGTCTTGAAATAAATGGCTCGTTGGTCTAGGGGTATGATTCTCGCTTTGGGTGCGAGAGGTCCCGGGTTCAAATCCCGGACGAGCCCTTTTGAAGAGCCTTTAACAATACAGGCGGATCTTGGGCAACTGGTTGGAGGGGCGACTGCTACCACTGGAGCGCAGGACCAGGTGGACAAGTGATTAAGGTAATGGACTGCTAATCCATTGTGCTCTGCACTAGTGGGTTCAGCATCGCATAACATGTATTAAGTTCTTCCTTGGTTAAAAAACCTGTCCTTTTACCGGGACATAGGTTACCTTCAGACGAGTCCCTTGACACTTGTGGGGGTCGTAGAGCAAAACTGAGAACAGCATTGTGTTTGTGAGAGTCTCCCCTTTCCAAAGAATGGGCAAACTATTTTGTAGGTCAAACCGTTCTGAAGCTATAGACATTTGTATGAGAAGACAGATTTTAGGGATGTGTCATGTTTTGACAAACATTGCTCTCGCTCTGCCACATTTCACCAAAAATGCAGAGGTGTAACATCAGCAGTTATGGTAGGACTGAGAAGCATCCAGTGCAAAATGTGTGACATTTCTAATTTAAAACTGAGAGATTCCAATGTTTTTTTGTTTTTTTATTCACATACCGGTGCGTCAATCGGATCAAATGAAATGAGATCCAATTGATTTTGATGTCTACTTTTTAATTGTTAAAATCTACATTTAGCTCTTTCTTCATTTGTTTCTTGCTGTTACAGCTAATGAAGATTGAATCTGAAAGACTCAGGAGATGAATTACAGAGTATTTGAACTGAAACCTGGTCAACTGCTTGGAAGATAGCTATGCTCACAAGTATACCACCAACACTCACGTGATCCACTGTGGCCTGGCAACATCGACCTGTCAATGCATATTCTCACCGTCATTGCTGGCGACTGCAAAACAATGTCTTGAAATAAATGGCTCGTTGGTCTAGGGCTATGATTCTCGCTTTGGGTGCGAGAGGTCCCGGGTTCAAATCCCGGACGAGCCCTTTTGAAGAGCCTTTAACAATGTGAGACAGGCGGATCTTGGGCAACTGGTTGGAGGGGCGACTGCTACCACTGGAGCGCAGGACCAGGTGGACAAGTGATTAAGGCAATGGACTGCTAATCCATTGTGCTCTGCACTAGTGGGTTCAGCATCGCACAACATGTATTAATTTCTTCCTTGGTTAAAAAACCTGTCCTTTTACCGGGACATAGGTTACCTTCAGACGAGTCCCTTGACACTTGTGGGGGTCGTAGAGCAAAACTGAGAACAGCATTGTGTTTGTGAGAGTCTCCCCTTTCCAAAGAATGGGCAAACTATTTTGTAGGTCAAACCGTTCTGAAGCTATAGACATTTGTATGAGAAGACAGATTTTAGGGATGTGTCATGTTTTGACAAACATTGCTCTCGCTCTGCCACATTTCACCAAAAATGCAGAGGTGTAACATCAGCAGTTATGGTAGGACTGAGAAGCATCCAGTGCAAAATGTGTGACATTTCTAATTTAAAACTGAGAGATTCCAATGTTTTTTTGTTTTTTTATTCACATACCGGTGCGTCAATCGGATCAAATGAAATGAGATCCAATTGATTTTGATGTCTACTTTTTAATTGTTAAAATCTACATTTAGCTCTTTCTTCATTTGTTTCTTGCTGTTACAGCTAATGAAGATTGAATCTGAAAGACTCAGGAGATGAATTACAGAGTATTTGAACTGAAACCTGGTCAACTGCTTGGAAGATAGCTATGCTCACAAGTATACCACCAACACTCACGTGATCCACTGTGGCCTGGCAACATCGACCTGTCAATGCATATTCTCACCGTCATTGCTGGCGACTGCAAAACAATGTCTTGAAATAAATGGCTCGTTGGTCTAGGGGTATGATTCTCGCTTTGGGTGCGAGAGGTCCCGGGTTCAAATCCCGGACGAGCCCTTTTGAAGAGCCTTTAACAATACAGGCGGATCTTGGGCAACTGGTTGGAGGGGCGACTGCTACCACTGGAGCGCAGGACCAGGTGGACAAGTGATTAAGGTAATGGACTGCTAATCCATTGTGCTCTGCACTAGTGGGTTCAGCATCGCACAACATGTATTAAGTTCTTCCTTGGTTAAAAAACCTGTCCTTTTACCGGGACATAGGTTACCTTCAGACGAGTCCCTTGACACTTGTGGGGGTCGTAGAGCAAAACTGAGAACAGCATTGTGTTTGTGAGAGTCTCCCCTTTCCAAAGAATGGGCAAACTATTTTGTAGGTCAAACCGTTCTGAAGCTATAGACATTTGTATGAGAAGACAGATTTTAGGGATGTGTCATGTTTTGACAAACATTGCTCTCGCTCTGCCACATTTCACCAAAAATGCAGAGGTGTAACATCAGCAGTTATGGTAGGACTGAGAAGCATCCAGTGCAAAATGTGTGACATTTCTAATTTAAAACTGAGAGATTCCAATGTTTTTTTGTTTTTTTATTCACATACCGGTGCGTCAATCGGATCAAATGAAATGAGATCCAATTGATTTTGATGTCTACTTTTTAATTGTTAAAATCTACATTTAGCTCTTTCTTCATTTGTTTCTTGCTGTTACAGCTAATGAAGATTGAATCTGAAAGACTCAGGAGATGAATTACAGAGTATTTGAACTGAAACCTGGTCAACTGCTTGGAAGATAGCTATGCTCACAAGTATACCACCAACACTCACGTGATCCACTGTGGCCTGGCAACATCGACCTGTCAATGCATATTCTCACCGTCATTGCTGGCGACTGCAAAACAATGTCTTGAAATAAATGGCTCGTTGGTCTAGGGCTATGATTCTCGCTTTGGGTGCGAGAGGTCCCGGGTTCAAATCCCGGACGAGCCCTTTTGAAGAGCCTTTAACAATGTGAGACAGGCGGATCTTGGGCAACTGGTTGGAGGGGCGACTGCTACCACTGGAGCGCAGGACCAGGTGGACAAGTGATTAAGGCAATGGACTGCTAATCCATTGTGCTCTGCACTAGTGGGTTCAGCATCGCACAACATGTATTAATTTCTTCCTTGGTTAAAAAACCTGTCCTTTTACCGGGACATAGGTTACCTTCAGACGAGTCCCTTGACACTTGTGGGGGTCGTAGAGCAAAACTGAGAACAGCATTGTGTTTGTGAGAGTCTCCCCTTTCCAAAGAATGGGCAAACTATTTTGTAGGTCAAACCGTTCTGAAGCTATAGACATTTGTATGAGAAGACAGATTTTAGGGATGTGTCATGTTTTGACAAACATTGCTCTCGCTCTGCCACATTTCACCAAAAATGCAGAGGTGTAACATCAGCAGTTATGGTAGGACTGAGAAGCATCCAGTGCAAAATGTGTGACATTTCTAATTTAAAACTGAGAGATTCCAATGTTTTTTTGTTTTTTTATTCACATACCGGTGCGTCAATCGGATCAAATGAAATGAGATCCAATTGATTTTGATGTCTACTTTTTAATTGTTAAAATCTACATTTAGCTCTTTCTTCATTTGTTTCTTGCTGTTACAGCTAATGAAGATTGAATCTGAAAGACTCAGGAGATGAATTACAGAGTATTTGAACTGAAACCTGGTCAACTGCTTGGAAGATAGCTATGCTCACAAGTATACCACCAACACTCACGTGATCCACTGTGGCCTGGCAACATCGACCTGTCAATGCATATTCTCACCGTCATTGCTGGCGACTGCAAAACAATGTCTTGAAATAAATGGCTCGTTGGTCTAGGGGTATGATTCTCGCTTTGGGTGCGAGAGGTCCCGGGTTCAAATCCCGGACGAGCCCTTTTGAAGAGCCTTTAACAATACAGGCGGATCTTGGGCAACTGGTTGGAGGGGCGACTGCTACCACTGGAGCGCAGGACCAGGTGGACAAGTGATTAAGGTAATGGACTGCTAATCCATTGTGCTCTGCACTAGTGGGTTCAGCATCGCACAACATGTATTAAGTTCTTCCTTGGTTAAAAAACCTGTCCTTTTACCGGGACATAGGTTACCTTCAGACGAGTCCCTTGACACTTGTGGGGGTCGTAGAGCAAAACTGAGAACAGCATTGTGTTTGTGAGAGTCTCCCCTTTCCAAAGAATGGGCAAACTATTTTGTAGGTCAAACCGTTCTGAAGCTATAGACATTTGTATGAGAAGACAGATTTTAGGGATGTGTCATGTTTTGACAAACATTGCTCTCGCTCTGCCACATTTCACCAAAAATGCAGAGGTGTAACATCAGCAGTTATGGTAGGACTGAGAAGCATCCAGTGCAAAATGTGTGACATTTCTAATTTAAAACTGAGAGATTCCAATGTTTTTTTGTTTTTTTATTCACATACCGGTGCGTCAATCGGATCAAATGAAATGAGATCCAATTGATTTTGATGTCTACTTTTTAATTGTTAAAATCTACATTTAGCTCTTTCTTCATTTGTTTCTTGCTGTTACAGCTAATGAAGATTGAATCTGAAAGACTCAGGAGATGAATTACAGAGTATTTGAACTGAAACCTGGTCAACTGCTTGGAAGATAGCTATGCTCACAAGTATACCACCAACACTCACGTGATCCACTGTGGCCTGGCAACATCGACCTGTCAATGCATATTCTCACCGTCATTGCTGGCGACTGCAAAACAATGTCTTGAAATAAATGGCTCGTTGGTCTAGGGCTATGATTCTCGCTTTGGGTGCGAGAGGTCCCGGGTTCAAATCCCGGACGAGCCCTTTTGAAGAGCCTTTAACAATGTGAGACAGGCGGATCTTGGGCAACTGGTTGGAGGGGCGACTGCTACCACTGGAGCGCAGGACCAGGTGGACAAGTGATTAAGGCAATGGACTGCTAATCCATTGTGCTCTGCACTAGTGGGTTCAGCATCGCACAACATGTATTAATTTCTTCCTTGGTTAAAAAACCTGTCCTTTTACCGGGACATAGGTTACCTTCAGACGAGTCCCTTGACACTTGTGGGGGTCGTAGAGCAAAACTGAGAACAGCATTGTGTTTGTGAGAGTCTCCCCTTTCCAAAGAATGGGCAAACTATTTTGTAGGTCAAACCGTTCTGAAGCTATAGACATTTGTATGAGAAGACAGATTTTAGGGATGTGTCATGTTTTGACAAACATTGCTCTCGCTCTGCCACATTTCACCAAAAATGCAGAGGTGTAACATCAGCAGTTATGGTAGGACTGAGAAGCATCCAGTGCAAAATGTGTGACATTTCTAATTTAAAACTGAGAGATTCCAATGTTTTTTTGTTTTTTTATTCACATACCGGTGCGTCAATCGGATCAAATGAAATGAGATCCAATTGATTTTGATGTCTACTTTTTAATTGTTAAAATCTACATTTAGCTCTTTCTTCATTTGTTTCTTGCTGTTACAGCTAATGAAGATTGAATCTGAAAGACTCAGGAGATGAATTACAGAGTATTTGAACTGAAACCTGGTCAACTGCTTGGAAGATAGCTATGCTCACAAGTATACCACCAACACTCACGTGATCCACTGTGGCCTGGCAACATCGACCTGTCAATGCATATTCTCACCGTCATTGCTGGCGACTGCAAAACAATGTCTTGAAATAAATGGCTCGTTGGTCTAGGGGTATGATTCTCGCTTTGGGTGCGAGAGGTCCCGGGTTCAAATCCCGGACGAGCCCTTTTGAAGAGCCTTTAACAATACAGGCGGATCTTGGGCAACTGGTTGGAGGGGCGACTGCTACCACTGGAGCGCAGGACCAGGTGGACAAGTGATTAAGGTAATGGACTGCTAATCCATTGTGCTCTGCACTAGTGGGTTCAGCATCGCACAACATGTATTAAGTTCTTCCTTGGTTAAAAAACCTGTCCTTTTACCGGGACATAGGTTACCTTCAGACGAGTCCCTTGACACTTGTGGGGGTCGTAGAGCAAAACTGAGAACAGCATTGTGTTTGTGAGAGTCTCCCCTTTCCAAAGAATGGGCAAACTATTTTGTAGGTCAAACCGTTCTGAAGCTATAGACATTTGTATGAGAAGACAGATTTTAGGGATGTGTCATGTTTTGACAAACATTGCTCTCGCTCTGCCACATTTCACCAAAAATGCAGAGGTGTAACATCAGCAGTTATGGTAGGACTGAGAAGCATCCAGTGCAAAATGTGTGACATTTCTAATTTAAAACTGAGAGATTCCAATGTTTTTTTGTTTTTTTATTCACATACCGGTGCGTCAATCGGATCAAATGAAATGAGATCCAATTGATTTTGATGTCTACTTTTTAATTGTTAAAATCTACATTTAGCTCTTTCTTCATTTGTTTCTTGCTGTTACAGCTAATGAAGATTGAATCTGAAAGACTCAGGAGATGAATTACAGAGTATTTGAACTGAAACCTGGTCAACTGCTTGGAAGATAGCTATGCTCACAAGTATTCCACCAACACTCACGTGATCCACTGTGGCCTGGCAACATCGACCTGTCAATGCATATTCTCACCGTCATTGCTGGCGACTGCAAAACAATGTCTTGAAATAAATGGCTCGTTGGTCTATTCTCGCTTTGGGTGCGAGAGGTCCCGGGTTCAAATCCCGGACGAGCCCTTTTGAAGAGCCTTTAACGATGTGAGACAGGCGGATCTTGGGCAACTGGTTGGAGGGGCGACTGCTACCACTGGAGCGCAGGACCAGGTGGACAAGTGATTAAGGTAATGGACTGCTAATCCATTGTGCTCTGCACTAGTGGGTTCAGCATCGCACAACATGTATTAATTTCTTCCTTGGTTAAAAAACCTGTCCTTTTACCGGGACATAGGTTACCTTCAGACGAGTCCCTTGACACTTGTGGGGGTCGTAGAGCAAAACTGAGAACAGCATTGTGTTTGTGAGAGTCTCCCCTTTCCAAAGAATGGGCAAACTATTTTGTAGGTCAAACCGTTCTGAAGCTATAGACATTTGTATGAGAAGACAGATTTTAGGGATGTGTCATGTTTTGACAAACATTGCTCTCGCTCTGCCACATTTCACCAAAAATGCAGAGGTGTAACATCAGCAGTTATGGTAGGACTGAGAAGCATCCAGTGCAAAATGTGTGACATTTCTAATTTAAAACTGAGAGATTCCAATGTTTTTTTGTTTTTTTATTCACATACCGGTGCGTCAGTCGGATCAAATGAAATGAGATCCAATTGATTTTGATGTCTACTTTTTAATTGTTAAAATCTACATTTAGCTCTTTCTTCATTTGTTTCTTGCTGTTACAGCTAATGAAGATTGAATCTGAAAGACTCAGGAGATGAATTACAGAGTATTTGAACTGAAACCTGGTCAACTGCTTGGAAGATAGCTATGCTCACAAGTATACCACCAACACTCACGTGATCCACTGTGGCCTGGCAACATCGACCTGTCAATGCATATTCTCACCGTCATTGCTGGCGACTGCAAAACAATGTCTTGAAATAAATGGCTCGTTGGTCTAGGGCTATGATTCTCGCTTTGGGTGCGAGAGGTCCCGGGTTCAAATCCCGGACGAGCCCTTTTGAAGAGCCTTTAACAATGTGAGACAGGCGGATCTTGGGCAACTGGTTGGAGGGGCGACTGCTACCACTGGAGCGCAGGACCAGGTGGACAAGTGATTAAGGCAATGGACTGCTAATCCATTGTGCTCTGCACTAGTGGGTTCAGCATCGCACAACATGTATTAATTTCTTCCTTGGTTAAAAAACCTGTCCTTTTACCGGGACATAGGTTACCTTCAGACGAGTCCCTTGACACTTGTGGGGGTCGTAGAGCAAAACTGAGAACAGCATTGTGTTTGTGAGAGTCTCCCCTTTCCAAAGAATGGGCAAACTATTTTGTAGGTCAAACCGTTCTGAAGCTATAGACATTTGTATGAGAAGACAGATTTTAGGGATGTGTCATGTTTTGACAAACATTGCTCTCGCTCTGCCACATTTCACCAAAAATGCAGAGGTGTAACATCAGCAGTTATGGTAGGACTGAGAAGCATCCAGTGCAAAATGTGTGACATTTCTAATTTAAAACTGAGAGATTCCAATGTTTTTTTGTTTTTTTATTCACATACCGGTGCGTCAATCGGATCAAATGAAATGAGATCCAATTGATTTTGATGTCTACTTTTTAATTGTTAAAATCTACATTTAGCTCTTTCTTCATTTGTTTCTTGCTGTTACAGCTAATGAAGATTGAATCTGAAAGACTCAGGAGATGAATTACAGAGTATTTGAACTGAAACCTGGTAAACTGCTTGGAAGATAGCTATGCTCACAAGTATACCACCAACACTCACGTGATCCACTGTGGCCTGGCAACATCGACCTGTCAATGCATATTCTCACCGTCATTGCTGGCGACTGCAAAACAATGTCTTGAAATAAATGGCTCGTTGGTCTAGGGCTATGATTCTCGCTTTGGGTGCGAGAGGTCCCGGGTTCAAATCCCGGACGAGCCCTTTTGAAGAGCCTTTAACAATGTGAGACAGGCGGATCTTGGGCAACTGGTTGGAGGGGCGACTGCTACCACTGGAGCGCAGGACCAGGTGGACAAGTGATTAAGGCAATGGACTGCTAATCCATTGTGCTCTGCACTAGTGGGTTCAGCATCGCACAACATGTATTAATTTCTTCCTTGGTTAAAAAACCTGTCCTTTTACCGGGACATAGGTTACCTTCAGACGAGTCCCTTGACACTTGTGGGGGTCGTAGAGCAAAACTGAGAACAGCATTGTGTTTGTGAGAGTCTCCCCTTTCCAAAGAATGGGCAAACTATTTTGTAGGTCAAACCGTTCTGAAGCTATAGACATTTGTATGAGAATACAGATTTTAGGGATGTGTCATGTTTTGACAAACATTGCTCTCGCTCTGCCACATTTCACCAAAAATGCAGAGGTGTAACATCAGCAGTTATGGTAGGACTGAGAAGCATCCAGTGCAAAATGTGTGACATTTCTAATTTAAAACTGAGAGATTCCAATGTTTTTTTGTTTTTTTATTCACATACCGGTGCGTCAATCGGATCAAATGAAATGAGATCCAATTGATTTTGATGTCTACTTTTTAATTGTTAAAATCTACATTTAGCTCTTTCTTCATTTGTTTCTTGCTGTTACAGCTAATGAAGATTGAATCTGAAAGACTCAGGAGATGAATTACAGAGTATTTGAACTGAAACCTGGTAAACTGCTTGGAAGATAGCTATGCTCACAAGTATACCACCAACACTCACGTGATCCACTGTGGCCTGGCAACATCGACCTGTCAATGCATATTCTCACCGTCATTGCTGGCGACTGCAAAACAATGTCTTGAAATAAATGGCTCGTTGGTCTAGGGCTATGATTCTCGCTTTGGGTGCGAGAGGTCCCGGGTTCAAATCCCGGACGAGCCCTTTTGAAGAGCCTTTAACAATGTGAGACAGGCGGATCTTGGGCAACTGGTTGGAGGGGCGACTGCTACCACTGGAGCGCAGGACCAGGTGGACAAGTGATTAAGGCAATGGACTGCTAATCCATTGTGCTCTGCACTAGTGGGTTCAGCATCGCACAACATGTATTAATTTCTTCCTTGGTTAAAAAACCTGTCCTTTTACCGGGACATAGGTTACCTTCAGACGAGTCCCTTGACACTTGTGGGGGTCGTAGAGCAAAACTGAGAACAGCATTGTGTTTGTGAGAGTCTCCCCTTTCCAAAGAATGGGCAAACTATTTTGTAGGTCAAACCGTTCTGAAGCTATAGACATTTGTATGAGAAGACAGATTTTAGGGATGTGTCATGTTTTGACAAACATTGCTCTCGCTCTGCCACATTTCACCAAAAATGCAGAGGTGTAACATCAGCAGTTATGGTAGGACTGAGAAGCATCCAGTGCAAAATGTGTGACATTTCTAATTTAAAACTGAGAGATTCCAATGTTTTTTTGTTTTTTTATTCACATACCGGTGCGTCAATCGGATCAAATGAAATGAGATCCAATTGATTTTGATGTCTACTTTTTAATTGTTAAAATCTACATTTAGCTCTTTCTTCATTTGTTTCTTGCTGTTACAGCTAATGAAGATTGAATCTGAAAGACTCAGGAGATGAATTACAGAGTATTTGAACTGAAACCTGGTCAACTGCTTGGAAGATAGCTATGCTCACAAGTATACCACCAACACTCACGTGATCCACTGTGGCCTGGCAACATCGACCTGTCAATGCATATTCTCACCGTCATTGCTGGCGACTGCAAAACAATGTCTTGAAATAAATGGCTCGTTGGTCTATTCTCGCTTTGGGTGCGAGAGGTCCCGGGTTCAAATCCCGGACGAGCCCTTTTGAAGAGCCTTTAACGATGTGAGACAGGCGGATCTTGGGCAACTGGTTGGAGGGGCGACTGCTACCACTGGAGCGCAGGACCAGGTGGACAAGTGATTAAGGTAATGGACTGCTAATCCATTGTGCTCTGCACTAGTGGGTTCAGCATCGCACAACATGTATTAATTTCTTCCTTGGTTAAAAAACCTGTCCTTTTACCGGGACATAGGTTACCTTCAGACGAGTCCCTTGACACTTGTGGGGGTCGTAGAGCAAAACTGAGAACAGCATTGTGTTTGTGAGAGTCTCCCCTTTCCAAAGAATGGGCAAACTATTTTGTAGGTCAAACCGTTCTGAAGCTATAGACATTTGTATGAGAAGACAGATTTTAGGGATGTGTCATGTTTTGACAAACATTGCTCTCGCTCTGCCACATTTCACCAAAAATGCAGAGGTGTAACATCAGCAGTTATGGTAGGACTGAGAAGCATCCAGTGCAAAATGTGTGACATTTCTAATTTAAAACTGAGAGATTCCAATGTTTTTTTGTTTTTTTATTCACATACCGGTGCGTCAGTCGGATCAAATGAAATGAGATCCAATTGATTTTGATGTCTACTTTTTAATTGTTAAAATCTACATTTAGCTCTTTCTTCATTTGTTTCTTGCTGTTACAGCTAATGAAGATTGAATCTGAAAGACTCAGGAGATGAATTACAGAGTATTTGAACTGAAACCTGGTCAACTGCTTGGAAGATAGCTATGCTCACAAGTATACCACCAACACTCACGTGATCCACTGTGGCCTGGCAACATCGACCTGTCAATGCATATTCTCACCGTCATTGCTGGCGACTGCAAAACAATGTCTTGAAATAAATGGCTCGTTGGTCTAGGGCTATGATTCTCGCTTTGGGTGCGAGAGGTCCCGGGTTCAAATCCCGGACGAGCCCTTTTGAAGAGCCTTTAACAATGTGAGACAGGCGGATCTTGGGCAACTGGTTGGAGGGGCGACTGCTACCACTGGAGCGCAGGACCAGGTGGACAAGTGATTAAGGCAATGGACTGCTAATCCATTGTGCTCTGCACTAGTGGGTTCAGCATCGCACAACATGTATTAATTTCTTCCTTGGTTAAAAAACCTGTCCTTTTACCGGGACATAGGTTACCTTCAGACGAGTCCCTTGACACTTGTGGGGGTCGTAGAGCAAAACTGAGAACAGCATTGTGTTTGTGAGAGTCTCCCCTTTCCAAAGAATGGGCAAACTATTTTGTAGGTCAAACCGTTCTGAAGCTATAGACATTTGTATGAGAAGACAGATTTTAGGGATGTGTCATGTTTTGACAAACATTGCTCTCGCTCTGCCACATTTCACCAAAAATGCAGAGGTGTAACATCAGCAGTTATGGTAGGACTGAGAAGCATCCAGTGCAAAATGTGTGACATTTCTAATTTAAAACTGAGAGATTCCAATGTTTTTTTGTTTTTTTATTCACATACCGGTGCGTCAATCGGATCAAATGAAATGAGATCCAATTGATTTTGATGTCTACTTTTTAATTGTTAAAATCTACATTTAGCTCTTTCTTCATTTGTTTCTTGCTGTTACAGCTAATGAAGATTGAATCTGAAAGACTCAGGAGATGAATTACAGAGTATTTGAACTGAAACCTGGTAAACTGCTTGGAAGATAGCTATGCTCACAAGTATACCACCAACACTCACGTGATCCACTGTGGCCTGGCAACATCGACCTGTCAATGCATATTCTAAACCGTCATTGCTGGCGACTGCAAAACAATGTCTTGAAATAAATGGCTCGTTGGTCTAGGGCTATGATTCTCGCTTTGGGTGCGAGAGGTCCCGGGTTCAAATCCCGGACGAGCCCTTTTGAAGAGCCTTTAACAATGTGAGACAGGCGGATCTTGGGCAACTGGTTGGAGGGGCGACTGCTACCACTGGAGCGCAGGACCAGGTGGACAAGTGATTAAGGCAATGGACTGCTAATCCATTGTGCTCTGCACTAGTGGGTTCAGCATCGCACAACATGTATTAATTTCTTCCTTGGTTAAAAAACCTGTCCTTTTACCGGGACATAGGTTACCTTCAGACGAGTCCCTTGACACTTGTGGGGGTCGTAGAGCAAAACTGAGAACAGCATTGTGTTTGTGAGAGTCTCCCCTTTCCAAAGAATGGGCAAACTATTTTGTAGGTCAAACCGTTCTGAAGCTATAGACATTTGTATGAGAATACAGATTTTAGGGATGTGTCATGTTTTGACAAACATTGCTCTCGCTCTGCCACATTTCACCAAAAATGCAGAGGTGTAACATCAGCAGTTATGGTAGGACTGAGAAGCATCCAGTGCAAAATGTGTGACATTTCTAATTTAAAACTGAGAGATTCCAATGTTTTTTTGTTTTTTTATTCACATACCGGTGCGTCAATCGGATCAAATGAAATGAGATCCAATTGATTTTGATGTCTACTTTTTAATTGTTAAAATCTACATTTAGCTCTTTCTTCATTTGTTTCTTGCTGTTACAGCTAATGAAGATTGAATCTGAAAGACTCAGGAGATGAATTACAGAGTATTTGAACTGAAACCTGGTAAACTGCTTGGAAGATAGCTATGCTCACAAGTATACCACCAACACTCACGTGATCCACTGTGGCCTGGCAACATCGACCTGTCAATGCATATTCTCACCGTCATTGCTGGCGACTGCAAAACAATGTCTTGAAATAAATGGCTCGTTGGTCTAGGGCTATGATTCTCGCTTTGGGTGCGAGAGGTCCCGGGTTCAAATCCCGGACGAGCCCTTTTGAAGAGCCTTTAACAATGTGAGACAGGCGGATCTTGGGCAACTGGTTGGAGGGGCGACTGCTACCACTGGAGCGCAGGACCAGGTGGACAAGTGATTAAGGCAATGGACTGCTAATCCATTGTGCTCTGCACTAGTGGGTTCAGCATCGCACAACATGTATTAATTTCTTCCTTGGTTAAAAAACCTGTCCTTTTACCGGGACATAGGTTACCTTCAGACGAGTCCCTTGACACTTGTGGGGGTCGTAGAGCAAAACTGAGAACAGCATTGTGTTTGTGAGAGTCTCCCCTTTCCAAAGAATGGGCAAACTATTTTGTAGGTCAAACCGTTCTGAAGCTATAGACATTTGTATGAGAAGACAGATTTTAGGGATGTGTCATGTTTTGACAAACATTGCTCTCGCTCTGCCACATTTCACCAAAAATGCAGAGGTGTAACATCAGCAGTTATGGTAGGACTGAGAAGCATCCAGTGCAAAATGTGTGACATTTCTAATTTAAAACTGAGAGATTCCAATGTTTTTTTGTTTTTTTATTCACATACCGGTGCGTCAATCGGATCAAATGAAATGAGATCCAATTGATTTTGATGTCTACTTTTTAATTGTTAAAATCTACATTTAGCTCTTTCTTCATTTGTTTCTTGCTGTTACAGCTAATGAAGATTGAATCTGAAAGACTCAGGAGATGAATTACAGAGTATTTGAACTGAAACCTGGTCAACTGCTTGGAAGATAGCTATGCTCACAAGTATACCACCAACACTCACGTGATCCACTGTGGCCTGGCAACATCGACCTGTCAATGCATATTCTCACCGTCATTGCTGGCGACTGCAAAACAATGTCTTGAAATAAATGGCTCGTTGGTCTAGGGGTATGATTCTCGCTTTGGGTGCGAGAGGTCCCGGGTTCAAATCCCGGACGAGCCCTTTTGAAGAGCCTTTAACAATACAGGCGGATCTTGGGCAACTGGTTGGAGGGGCGACTGCTACCACTGGAGCGCAGGACCAGGTGGACAAGTGATTAAGGCAATGGACTGCTAATCCATTGTGCTCTGCACTAGTGGGTTCAGCATCGCACAACATGTATTAATTTCTTCCTTGGTTAAAAAACCTGTCCTTTTACCGGGACATAGGTTACCTTCAGACGAGTCCCTTGACACTTGTGGGGGTCGTAGAGCAAAACTGAGAACAGCATTGTGTTTGTGAGAGTCTCCCCTTTCCAAAGAATGGGCAAACTATTTTGTAGGTCAAACCGTTCTGAAGCTATAGACATTTGTATGAGAATACAGATTTTAGGGATGTGTCATGTTTTGACAAACATTGCTCTCGCTCTGCCACATTTCACCAAAAATGCAGAGGTGTAACATCAGCAGTTATGGTAGGACTGAGAAGCATCCAGTGCAAAATGTGTGACATTTCTAATTTAAAACTGAGAGATTCCAATGTTTTTTTGTTTTTTTATTCACATACCGGTGCGTCAATCGGATCAAATGAAATGAGATCCAATTGATTTTGATGTCTACTTTTTAATTGTTAAAATCTACATTTAGCTCTTTCTTCATTTGTTTCTTGCTGTTACAGCTAATGAAGATTGAATCTGAAAGACTCAGGAGATGAATTACAGAGTATTTGAACTGAAACCTGGTAAACTGCTTGGAAGATAGCTATGCTCACAAGTATACCACCAACACTCACGTGATCCACTGTGGCCTGGCAACATCGACCTGTCAATGCATATTCTCACCGTCATTGCTGGCGACTGCAAAACAATGTCTTGAAATAAATGGCTCGTTGGTCTAGGGGTATGATTCTCGCTTTGGGTGCGAGAGGTCCCGGGTTCAAATCCCGGACGAGCCCTTTTGAAGAGCCTTTAACAATACAGGCGGATCTTGGGCAACTGGTTGGAGGGGCGACTGCTACCACTGGAGCGCAGGACCAGGTGGACAAGTGATTAAGGTAATGGACTGCTAATCCATTGTGCTCTGCACTAGTGGGTTCAGCATCGCACAACATGTATTAAGTTCTTCCTTGGTTAAAAAACCTGTCCTTTTACCGGGACATAGGTTACCTTCAGACGAGTCCCTTGACACTTGTGGGGGTCGTAGAGCAAAACTGAGAACAGCATTGTGTTTGTGAGTCTCCCCTTTCCAAAGAATGGGCAAACTATTTTGTAGGTCAAACCGTTCTGAAGCTATAGACATTTGTATGAGAATACAGATTTTAGGGATGTGTCATGTTTTGACAAACATTGCTCTCGCTCTGCCACATTTCACCAAAAATGCAGAGGTGTAACATCAGCAGTTATGGTAGGACTGAGAAGCATCCAGTGCAAAATGTGTGACATTTCTAATTTAAAACTGAGAGATTCCAATGTTTTTTTGTTTTTTTATTCACATACCGGTGCGTCAATCGGATCAAATGAAATGAGATCCAATTGATTTTGATGTCTACTTTTTAATTGTTAAAATCTACATTTAGCTCTTTCTTCATTTGTTTCTTGCTGTTACAGCTAATGAAGATTGAATCTGAAAGACTCAGGAGATGAATTACAGAGTATTTGAACTGAAACCTGGTAAACTGCTTGGAAGATAGCTATGCTCACAAGTATACCACCAACACTCACGTGATCCACTGTGGCCTGGCAACATCGACCTGTCAATGCATATTCTCACCGTCATTGCTGGCGACTGCAAAACAATGTCTTGAAATAAATGGCTCGTTGGTCTAGGGCTATGATTCTCGCTTT